>NW_026974850.1:0-283894 GCF_030014295.1 Loxodonta africana | reverse complement strand
CTGGGCCCTACACTGGCTCCGCTAGAGCTCCACGACCTCAGCTATTTTCCCTGACCTTTGGCCCGTGCCCTCGTGTGTGTGTCATCCCTACTCACACTTCTTCTCCGACCACTCTGAATCCGCCACCTGCGGATACATGAGCATGAAAATCAACATCTGTCACTGCCTGCAGTGTCACAGGTCACTAGGTGTCTAGGCTCAGGCTGACCTTGGCTGTCTTCTGCCCAGGCAAGGAGCCTAATCCTTCAAAGGCAATGAGGACATGTGGTCATTGGCCGACATTCTTTCTTTCATCCACACAGCGGTCTAGATGAGGCTAAAGAGGCCAGGTAGGCCAGGTGAAGGCTGAGTGCGGGGCCTAAGGCTTCTTTCCCAATCACCATGGAGACAGCCACCGGAAGGCTGGCCGGAACTTCTGACGGGGACGGGTCACAAACACTGAGCCAACAGGAGAGGTCCGGCCTAAGCGGCCAGTTCCGCAGAGCCCTCCATCTTACCCGTGGACACACGACGGCCCCTTCTCTTTTGGGCCACAAAACCGAGGCCACCCAGGGAATCACTTCACAGTAGGCAGCCCCTGATGTGGACACGTTCGACACACTGGGCCAGCAGGCAGGTACCACTTTTCCACTTACGCTAGGATATCAGTAGGCAAGGCGCCCTTCCTCAGCATCTACGGCCCCTCTGCGTATCTGTTCATTCGGAGAAATCTCTTCGTTCTACCCCTGAGACACATCACAAGTACGAGGGGCCTGAGAGAGAGCCTAGAGATGAAACGGGGGAGGCTTCTGGCTGTACTGCTTCCCCGTGGGTAGACAATAGCAGGTAGTCTCTCTGGAAGGTCTTAGCTTCTGTTGATTGACATGGGCAATACAGTAGGGGCGGACCCTGGCCAGGTGGAGCTTGTGGGCAGATGCAACCTCTCCGGCGACGAATAATTCCGCTGCTGCTTTGTATGCTCAAAACCTCCCCCCGCCAAGTGGGATGGCTAGAGAACACTGACCCACACCCGCCAGGGGCCTTTCCTGGGACTAAAGATCCCAACACGGTCTCAACGTCGTCACCCTCTCAGCACACACCTTTCCTGCACACGTAATCCTGCCTTTCTCCGTCAGGGCCCTATCCCACCAGGAAAAACAGCAAGCCGCTCAAAAAGCCGATTCCAGGGAAATCGAGGAAACACCGCCATTTTCCAAATTTTTGCTGTCTACACGTCCCCGCCTCCGCTGCAAGGCTGAGTATGTGGCCGGGCTCCGAAGGCGAGGCCGAAATCCTAGCAGCCTGGGCTCCAGCAGTCCAGAGGTTTATGGACGTGGGCACACGGATGACCTGTTCGCCACATACAGGAGGGATCCTTGGGCCCTTCACTGGCTCGCCATTCAGCTCCACCACGTCCACTAGCGGCCCTGGCCTTTGCTTTGGCTGGTGCCCCACTGAACGTGTGCTCCGGAGCGATGTTTCTCCACCCGTTACTATCATTCTGCCACCAGGCGATACGTGAGTGTGGGAGTCACCATTTGTCACTGGCAGCAGTGTCACAAGGCAGTAGACTTCCAGGTACCCGCTGACCTAGGCTGCCTTCTGCCCCAGGCAAGGTCCCGAGTCCTTTATCCCAGGTGCTGACACCAGGGCACTGGCGGGCATTCATTTTGAGCAACACAGAGGTCTGAGTGAGGGTCAGCGGGCCAGGTAGGTGAAGTCAAGGCCAGGTGGGCGGGGCTGAGGCTTCTTTGCCATCACCATAGAGACAGTCCCCCCACCGCAAGAGTGGGCGGAGCTTGTGATGGGCCTGCTGACAAGACTGAGCCAATGGCAGAGATCCGGCCCGCCAGGCACATGACACAGGGCCCTCCATTGTGACCTATGACGCCTAGTGGCCACAGGATTTGAGCACACCCTGGGAAAGGCTACGCAGGCACAAGGGAGCCCCTGGTGCGGACTGCTTCAGGGCATTGGCAGAGCACGCCAGGTACCTCTTTCCCACTTTCCTCAGGATATCAGTACGCAAGGCATCCCCACTCAGCATCTCTTGCCTCTCTCTGTCTCTCTCTCGATGTGTTCCTTCTCTGAAATCTCTTCCTTCTCCCCCTTGGCACTTCACACCTTGGAGGCCCTAGAGACGAAAGAGCAAAGGGGGAAGGCCTCTGGCTCTACTGGTTGCCCATGGGCAGAGAAGATCTGCTAGTCTATCTGGAAGGTCTAGAGAGTAGCCATTGATTGGGGAGCTACATCACGGGCGGACCTGGCCAGGTGAAGCTTGCTGACATGCAGCAGCCTCTCCGGAGACTACTAATTCCGCGGATAACGTTCTAGGCAAATACCCGGCCGAGTGCCATGGGCAGAAAACATTGACACATACCTGCCAGAGGTCTATCCTGGGTCTGAAGAGTCCACCCTGGTCTCCAGCCACTCATCATCTCAGCACACACTTTGCCTGCACGCATGGAATCCGCCTCTCCACGAATGCCTTCTCCTGCTGGGAAACACACGATGTCACTCAGCCAAAGGAGAGCACAGGCAGAGTCAACTGAAGCCCCCATTTTCAAGATTTTGCCCTCTGCTGGGCCACAGCCTCCGCTGGCACAGTGCATGTGTGTCACTTCTCCGAAGACAAGGCCGCAATCCGGGCATCCAGGGCCCCAGCAGTTCAGAGTCTGCGCAAGGCGGCATATGGATCACCTCTTTGCCACGTACAGGAGGGAGGTCTGGGCCCTACACTGGCTCCGCTAGAGCTCCACGACCTCAGCTATTTTCCCTGACCTTTGGCCCGTGCCCTCGTGTGTGTGTCATCCCTACTCACACTTCTTCTCCGACCACTCTGAATCCGCCACCTGCGGATACATGAGCATGAAAATCAACATCTGTCACTGCCTGCAGTGTCACAGGTCACTAGGTGTCTAGGCTCAGGCTGACCTTGGCTGTCTTCTGCCCAGGCAAGGAGCCTAATCCTTCAAAGGCAATGAGGACATGTGGTCATTGGCCGACATTCTTTCTTTCATCCACACAGCGGTCTAGATGAGGCTAAAGAGGCCAGGTAGGCCAGGTGAAGGCTGAGTGCGGGGCCTAAGGCTTCTTTCCCAATCACCATGGAGACAGCCACCGGAAGGCTGGCCGGAACTTCTGACGGGGACGGGTCACAAACACTGAGCCAACAGGAGAGGTCCGGCCTAAGCGGCCAGTTCCGCAGAGCCCTCCATCTTACCCGTGGACACACGACGGCCCCTTCTCTTTTGGGCCACAAAACCGAGGCCACCCAGGGAATCACTTCACAGTAGGCAGCCCCTGATGTGGACACGTTCGACACACTGGGCCAGCAGGCAGGTACCACTTTTCCACTTACGCTAGGATATCAGTAGGCAAGGCGCCCTTCCTCAGCATCTACGGCCCCTCTGCGTATCTGTTCATTCGGAGAAATCTCTTCGTTCTACCCCTGAGACACATCACAAGTATGAGGGGCCTGAGAGAGAGCCTAGAGATGAAACGGGGGAGGCTTCTGGCTGTACTGCTTCCCCGTGGGTAGACAATAGCAGGTAGTCTCTCTGGAAGGTCTTAGCTTCTGTTGATTGACATGGGCAATACAGTAGGGGCGGACCCTGGCCAGGTGGAGCTTGTGGGCAGATGCAACCTCTCCGGCGACGAATAATTCCGCTGCTGCTTTGTATGCTCAAAACCTCCCCCCGCCAAGTGGGATGGCTAGAGAACACTGACCCACACCCGCCAGGGGCCTTTCCTGGGACTAAAGATCCCAACACGGTCTCAACGTCGTCACCCTCTCAGCACACACCTTTCCTGCACACGTAATCCTGCCTTTCTCCGTCAGGGCCCTATCCCACCAGGAAAAACAGCAAGCCGCTCAAAAAGCCGATGCCAGGGAAATCGAGGAAACACCGCCATTTTCCAAATTTTTGCTGTCTACACGTCCCCGCCTCCGCTGCAAGGCTGAGTATGTGGCCGGGCTCCGAAGGCGAGGCCGAAATCCTAGCAGCCTGGGCTCCAGCAGTCCAGAGGTTTATGGACGTGAGCACACGGATGACCTGTTCGCCACATACAGGAGGGATCCTTGGGCCCTTCACTGGCTCGCCATTCAGCTCCACCACGTCCACTACCGGCCCTGGCCTTTGCTTTGGCTGGTGCCCCACTGAACGTGTGCTCCGGAGCGATGTTTCTCCACCCGTCACTATCATTCTGCCACCAGGCGATACGTGAGTGTGGGAGTCACCATTTGTCACTGGCAGCAGTGTCACAAGGCAGTAGACTTCCAGGTACCCGCTGACCTAGGCTGCCTTCTGCCCCAGGCAAGGTCCCGAGTCCTTTATCCCAGGTGCTGACACCAGGGCACTGGCGGGCATTCATTTTGAGCAACACAGAGGTCTGAGTGAGGGTCAGCGGGCCAGGTAGGTGAAGTCAAGGCCAGGTGGGCGGGGCTGAGGCTTCTTCGCCATCCCCATAGAGACAGTCCCCCCACCGCAAGAGTGGGCGGAGCTTGTGATGGGCCTGGTGACAAGACTCAGCCAATGGCAGAGATCCGGCCCGCCAGGCACATGACACAGGGCCCTCCCTTGTGACCTATGACACCTAGGGGCCACAGGGTTGGAGCACACCCTGGGAAAGGCTACGCAGGCACAAGGGAGCCCCTGGTGCGGACTGCTTCAGGGCAGTGGCAGAGCAGGCCAGGTACCTCTTTCCCACTTTCCTCAGGATATCAGTACGCAAGGCATCCCCACTCAGCATCTCTTGCCTCTCTCTCTCTCTGTCTCTCTCTGGGTGTCTTCATTCTCTGAAATCTCTTTCCTTCTCCCCCTGAGTCACTTCACAGCTTGGAGTGCCTGACAGAGGGCCTAGAGACAAAAGAGCAAAGGGGGAAGGCCTCTGGCTCTACTGGTTGCCCATGGGCAGAGAAGATCTGCTAGTCTATCTGGAAGGTCTAGAGAGTAGTGATTGATCGGGGAGCTACATCCTGGGTGGACCTGGCCGGGTGAAGCTTGCTGACACGTGGCAGCCTCTCTGGAGACTACTAATTCCGCTCATAACATTCTATGCAAATACCCGGGTGAGTGCCACGGGCAGAAAACATTGACGCATACCTGCCAGAGGCCTATTCTGGGTCTGAAGAGTCCACCCTGCTCTCCAGCAACTCATCATCTCAGCACACACTTTGCCTGCACGCATGGAAACCGCCTCTCTCCACGAATGCCTTCACCTGCTAGGAAACACACGATGTCACTCAGCCAAAGGAGAGCACAGGCAAAGTCAACTGAAGCCCCCATTTTCAAGTTTTTGCCCTCTGCTGCTCCACAGCCTCCGGTGGCACGCTGCATGTGCGTCACTTCTCGGTAGACAAGGCCGAAATCCGGGCATCCAGGGCCCCAGCCGTCCACGGTCTACGGATGGCGGCACATGGATCACCTCTTTGCCTCGTACAGCAGGGAGGCCTGGGCCCTAGACTGGCTCCGCTAGAGCTCCACGACCTCAGCTATTTTCCCTGACCTTTGGCCCGTGCCCTCGTGAGTGTGTCATCATCTCTAGTTACACTTCTCTTCCGACCACACTGATTCTGCCACCTGCGGATACCTGAGCGTGGAAATCAACATTTATCACCGGCTGCAGTGTCACAGGTCACTAGGTGTCTAGGCTCAGGCTGACTTTGGCTGTCTTCTGCCCAGGCAAGGAGCCTAATCCTTCCAACGAAATCAGGACACGTGCTCACTGGTCGACATCCTTACTTTCATCCACACAGCGGTCTAGATGAGGGGAAAGAGGCCAGGTAGGCCAGGTGAAGGCTGAGTGCGGGGCCTAAGGCTTCTTTCCCAATCACCATGGAGACAGGCACCGCAACGCTGGCCGGAACTTCTGACGGGGACGAGTCACAAACACCGAGCCAATAGGAGAGGTCCAGCCTAACCGGCCAGTTCCGCAGAGCCCTCCATTTTACCCAGGGACAGACAACGGCCCCTTGCGTCTTTGGCTACAAAATCGAGGGCACACAGGGAATAACTTCACAGGAGGCAACCCCTGATGTGAACACCTTCGACACACTGGGACAGCAGGCAGGTACCTCTTTTCCACTTACGCTAGGATATCAGTAGGCAAGGCGCCCTTCCTCTGCATCTATGGCCTCTCTGTGTGTGTTCATTCAGAGGAATCTCTTCGTTCTACCCCTGAGACACATCACAAGTACGAGGGGCCTGAGAGAGAGCCTGGAGATGAAACGGGGGAGGCTTCTGGCTGGACCGCTTCCCCCTGGGTAGAGAATAGCAGGTAGTGTCTCTGGAAGGTCTTAGCTTCTGTTGATTGACATGCGCAATACAGTAGGGGCGGACCCTGGCCAGGTGGAGCTTGTGGGCAGATGCAACCTCTCCGGCGACGAATAATTCCGCGGCTGCTTTGTATGGCAAAAACCTCCCCCCGCCAAGTGGGATGGGTAGAGAACACTGACCCACACCCGCCAGGGGCCTTTCCTGGGACTAAAGATCCCAACATGGTCTCAACGTCGTCACCCTCTCAGCACACACCTTTCCTGCACGCATAATCCTGCCTTTCTCCGTCAGGGCCCTATCCTACCAGGAAAAAAAGCAAGCCGCTCAAAAAGGCCGATGCCAGGGAAATCGAGGAAACGCTGCCATTTTCCAAATTTGGGCTGTCTACTTGTCCCCGCCTCCGCTGCAAGGCTGCGTATGTGGCCGGGCTCTGAAGGGAAGGCCGAAATCCTGGCAGTCTGGGCCCCAGCAGTCCGGTGGTTTATGGACGTGGGGACACGGATGACCTGTTTCCCACATACAGGAGGGACTCTTGGGCCCTTCACTGGCTCGCCATTCAGCTCCACCACGTCCACTGCTGGCCCTGGCCTTTGCTTTGGCTGGTGCCCCACTGAACGTGTGCTCCGGAGCGATGTTTCTCCACCCATCACTATCATTCTGCCACCAGGGGATATGTGAGTGTGGGAGTCACCATTTGTCACTGGCAGCAGTGTCACAAGTCACTAGACTTCCAGGTACCCGCTGACCTAGGCTGCCTTCCCCCCCAGGCAAGGTCCCCAATCCTTTATCCCACATGCTGAGACCAAGGCACTGGCGAACGTTCATTTTTATCGACACAGAGGTCTGAGTGAGGGTCAGCAGGCCAGGTAGGTGAAGTCAAGGCCACGTGGGCGGGGCTAAGGGTTCTTCGCCATCCCCATAGAGACAGTCCCCCCACCGCAAGAGTGGGCGGAGCTTGTGATGGGCCTGGTGACAAGACTCAGCCAATGGCAGAGATCCGGCCCGCCAGGCACATGACACAGGGTCCTCCGTTGTGACCTATGACACCTAGTGGCCACAGGGTTGGAGCACACCCTGGGAAAGGCTACGCAGGCACAAGGGAGCCCCTGGTGCGGACCGGTTCAGGGCAGTGCCAGAGCAGGCCAGGTACCTCTTTCCCACTTTCCTCAGGATATCAGTACGCAAGGCATCCCCACTCAGCATCTCTTGCCTCTCTCTCTCTCTGTCTCTCTCTGGGTGTCTTCATTCTCTGAAATCTCTTTCCTTCTCCCCCTGAGTCACTTCACAGCTTGGAGTGCCTGACAGAGGGCCTAGAGACAAAAGAGCAAAGGGGGAAGGCCTCTGGCTCTACTGGTTGCCCATGGGCAGAGAAGATCTGCTAGTCTATCTGGAAGGTCTAGAGAGTAGTGATTGATCGGGGAGCTACATCCTGGGCGGACCTGGCCGGGTGAAGCTTGCTGACACGTGGCAGCCTCTCTGGAGACTACTAATTCCGCTCATAACATTCTATACAAATACCCGGGTGAGTGCCACGGGCAGAAAACATTGACGCATACCTGCCAGAGGCCTATTCTGGGTCTGAAGAGTCCACCCTGCTCTCCAGCAACTCATCATCTCAGCACACACTTTGCCTGCACACATGGAAACCGCCTCTCTCCACGAATGCCTTCACCTGCTAGGAAACACACGATGTCACTCAGCCAAAGGAGAGCACAGGCAAAGTCAACTGAAGCCCCCATTTTCAAGTTTTTGCCCTCTGCTGCTCCACAGCCTCCGGTGGCACGCTGCATGTGCGTCACTTCTCGGTAGACAAGGCCGAAATCCGGGCATCCAGGGCCCCAGCCGTCCACGGTCTACGGATGGCGGCACATGGATCACCTCTTTGCCTCGTACAGCAGGGAGGCCTGGGCCCTAAACTGGCTCCGCTAGAGCTCCAAGACCTCAGCTATTTTCCCTGACCTTTGGCCCGTGCCCTCGTGAGTGTGTCATCATCTCTAGTTACACCTCTCTTCCGACCACACTGAATCCGCCACCTGCGGATACCTGAGCGTGGAAATCAACATTTATCACCGGCTGCAGTGTCACAGGTCACTAGGTGTCTAGGCTCAGGCTGACTTTGGCTGTCTTCTGCCCAGGCAAGGAGCCTAATCCTTCCAACGAAATCAGGACACGTGCTCACTGGTCGACATCCTTACTTTCATCCACACAGCGGTCTAGATGAGGGGAAAGAGGCCAGGTAGGCCAGGTGAAGGCTGAGTGCGGGGCCTAAGGCTTCTTTCCCAATCACCGTGGAGACAGCCACCGGAAGGCTGGCCGGAACTTCTGACGGGGACGAGTCACAAACACCGAGCCAATAAGAGAGGTCCAGCCTAACCGGCCAGTTCCGCAGAGCCCTCCATTTTACCCATGGACAGACAACGGCCCCTTGTGTCTTTGGCCACAAAATCGAGGGCACCCAGGGAATAACTTCACAGGAGGCAGCCCTGATGTGAACACCTTCGACACACTGGGCCAGCAGGCAGGTACCACTTTTCCACTTACGCTAGGATATCAGTAGGCAAGGTGCCCTTCCTCTGCATCTATGGCCTCTCTGTATGTGTTCATTCAGAGGAATCTCTTCGTTCTACCCCTGAGACATATCACAAGTACAAGGGGCCTGAGAGAGAGCCTGGAGATGAAACGGGGGAGGCTTCTGGCTGGACCACTTCCCCCTGGGTAGAGAATAGCAGGTAGTGTCTCTGGAAGGTCTTAGCTTCTGTTGATTGACATGCGCAATACGGTAGGGGCGGACCCTGGCCAGGTGGAGCTTGTGGGCAGATGCAACCTCTCTGGCGACGAATAATTCCGCTGCTGCTTTGTATGGTGAAAACTTCCCCCCGCCAAGTGGGATGGGTAGAGAACACTGACCCACACCCGCCAGGGGCCTTTCCTGGGACTAAAGATCCCAACATGGTCTCAACGTCGTCACCCTCTCAGCACACACCTTTCCTGCACGCATAATCCTGCCTTTCTCCGTCAGGGCCCTATCCTACCAGGAAGAAAAGCAAGCCGCTCAAAAAGGCCGATGCCAGGGAAATCGAGGAAACGCTGCCATTTTCCAAATTTGGGCTGTCTACTTGTCCCCGCCTCCGCTGCAAGGCTGCGTATGTGGCCGGGCTCCGAAGGCAAGGCCGAAATCCTGGCAGCCTGGGCCGCAGCAGTCCAATCGTTTATGGAGGTGGGGACACGTACGACCTGTTTGCCACATACAGGAGGGACTATTCGGCCCTTCACTGGCTCGCCATTCAGCTCCACGACGTCCACTGCTGGCCCTGGTCTTTGCTTTGGCTGGTGCCCCACTGAACGTGTGCTCCGGAGCGATGTTTCTCCACCCATCACTATCACTCTGCCACCAGGGGATATGTGAGTGTGGGAGTCACCATTTGTCACTGGCAGCAGTGTCACAAGTGACTAGACTTCCAGGTACCCGCTGACCTAGGCTGCCTTCCCCCCCAGGCAAGGTCCCCAATCCTTTATCCCACATGCTGAGACCAAGGCACTGGCGAACGTTCATTTTTGTCGACACAGAGGTCTGAGTGAGGTTCAACGGGCCAGGTAGGTGAAGTCAAGGCCACGTGGGCGGGGCTAAGGGTTCTTCGCCATCCCCATAGAGACAGTCCCCCCACCGCAAGAGTAGGCGGAGCTTGTGATGGGCCTGGTGACAAGACTCAGCCAATGGCAGAGATCCGGCCCGCCAGGCACATGACACAGGGCCCTCCATTGTGACCTATGACACCTAGTGGCCACAGGGTTGGAGCACACCCTGGGAAAGGCTACGCAGGCACAAGGGAGCCCCTGGTGCGGACCGGTTCAGGGCAGTGCCAGAGCAGGCCAGGTACCTCTTTCCCACTTTCCTCAGGATATCAGTACGCAAGGCATCGCCACTCAGCATCTCTTGCCTCTCTCTCTCTCTGTCTCTCTCTGGGTGTCTTCATTCTCTGAAATCTCTTTCCTTCTCCCCCTGAGTCACTTCACAGCTTGGAGTGCCTGACAGAGGGCCTAGAGACAAAAGAGCAAAGGGGGAAGGCCTCTGGCTCTACTGGTTGCCCATGGGCAGAGAAGATCTGCTAGTCTATCTGGAAGGTCTAGAGAGTAGTGATTGATCGGGGAGCTACATCCTGGGTGGACCTGGCCGGGTGAAGCTTGCAGACACGTGGCAGCCTCTCTGGAGACTACTAATTCCGCTCATAACATTCTATGCAAATACCCGGGTGAGTGCCACGGGCAGAAAACATTGACGCATACCTGCCAGAGGCCTATTCTGGGTCTGAAGAGTCCACCCTGCTCTCCAGCAACTCATCATCTCAGCACACACTTTGCCTGCACGCATGGAAACCGCCTCTCTCCACGAATGCCTTCACCTGCTAGGAAACACACGATGTCACTCAGCCAAAGGAGAGCACAGGCAAAGTCAACTGAAGCCCCCATTTTCAAGTTTTTGCCCTCTGCTGCTCCACAGCCTCCGGTGGCACGCTGCATGTGCGTCACTTCTCGGTAGACAAGGCCGAAATCCGGGCATCCAGGGCCCCAGCCGTCCACGGTCTACGGATGGCGGCACATGGATCACCTCTTTGCCTCGTACAGCAGGGAGGCCTGGGCCCTAGACTGGCTCCGCTAGAGCTCCACGACCTCAGCTATTTTCCCTGACCTTTGGCCCGTGCCCTCGTTACTGTGTCATCATCTCTAGTTACACTTCTCTTCCGACCACAATGAATCTGCCACCTGCGGATACCTGAGCGTGGAAATCAACATCTATCACCGGCTGCAGTGTCACAGGTCACTAGGTGTCTAGGCTCAGGGTGACCTTGGCTGTCTTCTGCCCAGGCAAGGAGCCTAATCCTTCCAAGGAAATGAGGACACGTGCTCACTGGTCGACATCCTTTCTTTCACACACGGAGGTCTAGATGAGGGGAAAGAGGCCAGGTAGGCCAGGTGAAGGCTGAGTGCGGGGCCTAAGGCTTCTTTCCCAATCACCATGGAGAACGCCACCGCAACGCTGGCCGGAACTTCTGACGGGGACGAGTCACAAACACCGAGCCAATAAGAGAGGTCCAGCCTAACCGGCCAGTTCCGCAGAGCCCTCCATTTTACCCATGGACAGACAACGGCCCCTTGTGTCTTTGGCCACAAAATCGAGGGCACACAGGGAATAACTTCACAGGAGGCAGCCCTGATGTGAACACCTTCGACACACTGGGCCAGCAGGCAGGTACCTCTTTTCCACTTACGCTAGGATATCAGTAGGCAAGGTGCCCTTCCTCTGCATCTATGGCCTCTCTGTGTGTGTTCATTCAGAGGAATCTCTTCGTTCTACCCCTGAGACACATCACAAGTACGAGGGGCCTGAGAGAGAGCCTGGAGATGAAACGGGGGAGGCTTCTGGCTGGACCGCTTCCCCCTGGGTAGAGAATAGCAGGTAGTGTCTCTGGAAGGTCTTAGCTTCTGTTGATTGACATGCGCAATACAGTAGGGGCGGACCCTGGCCAGGTGGAGCTTGTGGGCAGATGCAACCTCTCCGGCGACGAATAATTCCGCGGCTGCTTTGTATGGCAAAAACCTCCCCCCGCCAAGTGGGATGGGTAGAGAACACTGACCCACACCCGCCAGGGGCCTTTCCTGGGACTAAAGATCCCAACATGGTCTCAACGTCGTCACCCTCTCAGCACACACCTTTCCTGCACGCATAATCCTGCCTTTCTCCGTCAGGGCCCTATCCTACCAGGAAAAAAAGCAAGCCGCTCAAAAAGGCCGATGCCAGGGAAATCGAGGAAACGCTGCCATTTTCCAAATTTGGGCTGTCTACTTGTCCCCGCCTCCGCTGCAAGGCTGCGTATGTGGCCGGGCTCTGAAGGGAAGGCCGAAATCCTGGCAGTCTGGGCCCCAGCAGTCCGGTGGTTTATGGACGTGGGGACACGGATGACCTGTTTCCCACATACAGGAGGGACTCTTGGGCCCTTCACTGGCTCGCCATTCAGCTCCACGACGTCCACTGCTGGCCCTGGCCTTTGCTTTGGCTGGTGCCCCACTGAACGTGTGCTCCGGAGCGATGTTTCTCCACCCATCACTATCATGCTGCCACCAGGGGATATGTGAGTGTGGGAGTCACCATTTGTCACTGGCAGCAGTGTCACAAGTCACTAGACTTCCAGGTACCCGCTGACCTAGGCTGCCTTCCCCCCCAGGCAAGGTCCCCAATCCTTTATCCCACATGCTGAGACCAAGGCACTGGCGAACGTTCATTTTTATCGACACAGAGGTCTGAGTGAGGGTCAGCGGGCCAGGTAGGTGAAGTCAAGGCCACGAGGGCGGGGCTAAGGGTTCTTCGCCATCCCCATAGAGACAGTCCCCCCACCGCAAGAGTGGGCGGAGCTTGTGATGGGCCTGGTGACAAGACTCAGCCAATGGCAGAGATCCGGCCCGCCAGGCACATGACACAGGGTCCTCCATTGTGACCTATGACACCTAGTGGCCACAGGGTTGGAGCACACCCTGGGAAAGGCTACGCAGGCACAAGGGAGCCCCTGGTGCGGACCGGTTCAGGGCAGTGCCAGAGCAGGCCAGGTACCTCTTTCCCACTTTCCTCAGGATATCAGTACGCAAGGCATCCCCACTCAGCATCTCTTGCCTCTCTCTCTCTCTGTCTCTCTCTGGGTGTCTTCATTCTCTGAAATCTCTTTCCTTCTCCCCCTGAGTCACTTCACAGCTTGGAGTGCCTGACAGAGGGCCTAGAGACAAAAGAGCAAAGGGGGAAGGCCTCTGGCTCTACTGGTTGCCCATGGGCAGAGAAGATCTGCTAGTCTATCTGGAAGGTCTAGAGAGTAGTGATTGATCGGGGAGCTACATCCTGGGTGGACCTGGCCGGGTGAAGCTTGCTGACACGTGGCAGCCTCTCTGGAGACTACTAATTCCGCTCATAACATTCTATACAAATACCCGGGTGAGTGCCACGGGCAGAAAACATTGACGCATACCTGCCAGAGGCCTATTCTGGGTCTGAAGAGTCCACCCTGGTCTCCAGCAACTCATCATCTCAGCACACACTTTGCCTGCACACATGGAAACCGCCTCTCTCCACGAATGCCTTCACCTGCTAGGAAACACACGATGTCACTCAGCCAAAGGAGAGCACAGGCAAAGTCAACTGAAGCCCCCATTTTCAAGTTTTTGCCCTCTGCTGCTCCACAGCCTCCGGTGGCACGCTGCATGTGCGTCACTTCTCGGTAGACAAGTCCGAAATCCGGGCATCCAGGGCCCCAGCCGTCCACGGTCTACGGATGGCGGCACATGGATCACCTCTTTGCCTCGTACAGGAGGGAGGCCTGGGCCCTAGACTGGCTCCGCTAGAGCTCCACGACCTCAGCTATTTTCCCTGACCTTTGGCCCGTGCCCTCGTGAGTGTGTCATCATCTCTAGTTACACCTCTCTTCCGACCACACTGAATCCGCCACCTGCGGATACCTGAGCGTGGAAATCAACATTTATCACCGGCTGCAGTGTCACAGGTCACTAGGTGTCTAGGCTCAGGCTGACTTTGGCTGTCTTCTGCCCAGGCAAGGAGCCTAATCCTTCCAACGAAATCAGGACACGTGCTCACTGGTCGACATCCTTACTTTCATCCACACAGCGGTCTAGATGAGGGGAAAGAGGCCAGGTAGGCCAGGTGAAGGCTGAGTGCGGGGCCTAAGGCTTCTTTCCCAATCACCATGGAGACAGCCACCGCAACGCTGGCCGGAACTTCTGACGGGGACGAGTCACAAACACCGAGCCAATAGGAGAGGTCCAGCCTAACCGGCCAGTTCCGCAGAGCCCTCCATTTTACCCAGGGACAGACAACGGCCCCTTGCGTCTTTGGCTACAAAATCGAGGGCACACAGGGAATAACTTCACAGGAGGCAACCCCTGATGTGAACACCTTCGACACACTGGGACAGCAGGCAGGTACCTCTTTTCCACTTACGCTAGGATATCAGTAGGCAAGGCGCCCTTCCTCTGCATCTATGGCCTCTCTGTGTGTGTTCATTCAGAGGAATCTCTTCGTTCTACCCCTGAGACACATCACAAGTACGAGGGGCCTGAGAGAGAGCCTGGAGATGAAACGGGGGAGGCTTCTGGCTGGACCGCTTCCCCCTGGGTAGAGAATAGCAGGTAGTGTCTCTGGAAGGTCTTAGCTTCTGTTGATTGACATGCGCAATACAGTAGGGGCGGACCCTGGCCAGGTGGAGCTTGTGGGCAGATGCAACCTCTCCGGCGACGAATAATTCCGCGGCTGCTTTGTATGGCAAAAACCTCCCCCCGCCAAGTGGGATGGGTAGAGAACACTGACCCACACCCGCCAGGGGCCTTTCCTGGGACTAAAGATCCCAACATGGTCTCAACGTCGTCACCCTCTCAGCACACACCTTTCCTGCACGCATAATCCTGCCTTTCTCCGTCAGGGCCCTATCCTACCAGGAAAAAAAGCAAGCCGCTCAAAAAGGCCGATGCCAGGGAAATCGAGGAAACGCTGCCATTTTCCAAATTTGGGCTGTCTACTTGTCCCCGCCTCCGCTGCAAGGCTGCGTATGTGGCCGGGCTCCGAAGGCAAGGCCGAAATCCTGGCAGTCTGGGCCCCAGCAGTCCGGTGGTTTATGGACGTGGGGACACGGATGACCTGTTTCCCACATACAGGAGGGACTCTTGGGCCCTTCACTGGCTCGCCATTCAGCTCCACCACGTCCACTGCTGGCCCTGGCCTTTGCTTTGGCTGGTGCCCCACTGAACGTGTGCTCCGGAGCGATGTTTCTCCACCATCACTATCATTCTGCCACCAGGGGATATGTGAGTGTGGGAGTCACCATTTGTCACTGGCAGCAGTGTCACAAGTCACTAGACTTCCAGGTACCCGCTGACCTAGGCTGCCTTCCCCCCCAGGCAAGGTCCCCAATCCTTTATCCCACATGCTGAGACCAAGGCACTGGCGAACGTTCATTTTTATCGACACAGAGGTCTGAGTGAGGGTCAGCGGGCCAGGTAGGTGAAGTCAAGGCCACGTGGGCGGGGCTAAGGGTTCTTCGCCATCCCCATAGAGACAGTCCCCCCACCGCAAGAGTGGGCGGAGCTTGTGATGGGCCTGGTGACAAGACTCAGCCAATGGCAGAGATCCGGCCCGCCAGGCACATGACACAGGGCCCTCCATTGTGACCTATGACACCTAGTGGCCACAGGGTTGGAGCACACCCTGGGAAAGGCTACGCAGGCACAAGGGAGCCCCTGGTGCGGACCGGTTCAGGGCAGTGCCAGAGCAGGCCAGGTACCTCTTTCCCACTTTCCTCAGGATATCAGTACGCAAGGCATCGCCACTCAGCATCTCTTGCCTCTCTCTCTCTCTGTCTCTCTCTGGGTGTCTTCATTCTCTGAAATCTCTTTCCTTCTCCCCCTGAGTCACTTCACAGCTTGGAGTGCCTGACAGAGGGCCTAGAGACAAAAGAGCAAAGGGGGAAGGCCTCTGGCTCTACTGGTTGCCCATGGGCAGAGAAGATCTGCTAGTCTATCTGGAAGGTCTAGAGAGTAGTGATTGATCGGGGAGCTACATCCTGGGCGGACCTGGCCGGGTGAAGCTTGCAGACACGTGGCAGCCTCTCTGGAGACTACTAATTCCGCTCATAACATTCTATGCAAATACCCGGGTGAGTGCCACGGGCAGAAAACATTGACGCATACCTGCCAGAGGCCTATTCTGGGTCTGAAGAGTCCACCCTGGTCTCCAGCAACTCATCATCTCAGCACACACTTTGCCTGCACGCATGGAAACCGCCTCTCTCCACGAATGCCTTCACCTGCTAGGAAACACACGATGTCACTCAGCCAAAGGAGAGCACAGGCAAAGTCAACTGAAGCCCCCATTTTCAAGTTTTTGCCCTCTGCTGCTCCACAGCCTCCGGTGGCACGCTGCATGTGCGTCACTTCTCGGTAGACAAGGCCGAAATCCGGGCATCCAGGGCCCCAGCCGTCCACGGTCTACGGATGGCGGCACATGGATCACCTCTTTGCCTCGTACAGCAGGGAGGCCTGGGCCCTAGACTGGCTCCGCTAGAGCTCCACGACCTCAGCTATTTTCCCTGACCTTTGGCCCGTGCCCTCGTTACTGTGTCATCATCTCTAGTTACACCTCTCTTCCGACCACACTGAATCCGCCACCTGCGGATACCTGAGCGTGGAAATCAACATCTATCACCGGCTGCAGTGTCACAGGTCACTAGGTGTCTAGGCTCAGGGTGACCTTGGCTGTCTTCTGCCCAGGCAAGGAGCCTAATCCTTCCAAGGAAATGAGGACACGTGCTCACTGGTCGACATCCTTTCTTTCATCCACACGGAGGTCTAGATGAGGGGAAAGAGGCCAGGTAGGCCAGGTGAAGGCTGAGTGCGGGGCCTAAGGCTTCTTTCCCAATCACCATGGAGACAGCCACCGCAACGCTGGCCGGAACTTCTGACGGGGACGAGTCACAAACACCGAGCCAATAAGAGAGGTCCAGCCTAACCGGCCAGTTCCGCAGAGCCCTCCATTTTACCCATGGACAGACAACGGCCCCTTGTGTCTTTGGCCACAAAATCGAGGGCACCCAGGGAATAACTTCACAGGAGGCAGCCCTGATGTGAACACCTTCGACACACTGGGCCAGCAGACAGGTACCACTTTTCCACTTACGCTAGGATATCAGTAGGCAAGGCGCCCTTCCTCTGCATCTATGGCCTCTCTGTATGTGTTCATTCAGAGGAATCTCTTCGTTCTACCCCTGAGACATATCACAAGTACGAGGGGCCTGAGAGAGAGCCTGGAGATGAAACGGGGGAGGCTTCTGGCTGGACCACTTCCCCCTGGGTAGAGAATAGCAGGTAGTGTCTCTGGAAGGTCTTAGCTTCTGTTGATTGACATGCGCAATACGGTAGGGGCGGACCCTGGCCAGGTGGAGCTTGTGGGCAGATGCAACCTCTCCGGCGACGAATAATTCCGCGGCTGCTTTGTATGGCAAAAACCTCCCCCCGCCAAGTGGGATGGGTAGAGAACACTGACCCACACCCGCCAGGGGCCTTTCCTGGGACTAAA
Source organism: Loxodonta africana (assembly GCF_030014295.1). Taxonomy (NCBI): domain Eukaryota; kingdom Metazoa; phylum Chordata; class Mammalia; order Proboscidea; family Elephantidae; genus Loxodonta; species Loxodonta africana. The sequence continues at coordinate 266,515 of NW_026974850.1, read as the reverse complement.
GATCCCAACATGGTCTCAACGTCGTCACCCTCTCAGCACACACCTTTCCTGCACGCATAATCCTGCCTTTCTCCGTCAGGGCCCTATCCTACCAAGAAAAAAAGCAAGCCGCTCAAAAAGGCCGATGCCAGGGAAATCGAGGAAACGCTGCCATTTTCCAAATTTGGGCTGTCTACTTGTCCCCGCCTCCGCTGCAAGGCTGCGTATGTGGCCGGGCTCTGAAGGGAAGGCCGAAATCCTGGCAGTCTGGGCCCCAGCAGTCCGGTGGTTTATGGACGTGGGGACACGGATGACCTGTTTCCCACATACAGGAGGGACTCTTGGGCCCTTCACTGGCTCGCCATTCAGCTCCACGACGTCCACTGCTGGCCCTGGCCTTTGCTTTGGCTGGTGCCCCACTGAACGTGTGCTCCGGAGCGATGTTTCTCCACCCATCACTATCATGCTGCCACCAGGGGATATGTGAGTGTGGGAGTCACCATTTGTCACTGGCAGCAGTGTCACAAGTCACTAGACTTCCAGGTACCCGCTGACCTAGGCTGCCTTCCCCCCCAGGCAAGGTCCCCAATCCTTTATCCCACATGCTGAGACCAAGGCACTGGCGAACGTTCATTTTTATCGACACAGAGGTCTGAGTGAGGGTCAGCGGGCCAGGTAGGTGAAGTCAAGGCCACGTGGGCGGGGCTAAGGGTTCTTCGCCATCCCCATAGAGACAGTCCCCCCACCGCAAGAGTGGGCGGAGCTTGTGATGGGCCTGGTGACAAGACTCAGCCAATGGCAGAGATCCGGCCCGCCAGGCACATGACACAGGGTCCTCCATTGTGACCTATGACACCTAGTGGCCACAGGGTTGGAGCACACCCTGGGAAAGGCTACGCAGGCACAAGGGAGCCCCTGGTGCGGACCGGTTCAGGGCAGTGCCAGAGCAGGCCAGGTACCTCTTTCCCACTTTCCTCAGGATATCAGTACGCAAGGCATCCCCACTCAGCATCTCTTGCCTCTCTCTCTCTCTGTCTCTCTCTGGGTGTCTTCATTCTCTGAAATCTCTTTCCTTCTCCCCCTGAGTCACTTCACAGCTTGGAGTGCCTGACAGAGGGCCTAGAGACAAAAGAGCAAAGGGGGAAGGCCTCTGGCTCTACTGGTTGCCCATGGGCAGAGAAGATCTGCTAGTCTATCTGGAAGGTCTAGAGAGTAGTGATTGATCGGGGAGCTACATCCTGGGCGGACCTGGCCGGGTGAAGCTTGCTGACACGTGGCAGCCTCTCTGGAGACTACTAATTCCGCTCATAACATTCTATACAAATACCCGGGTGAGTGCCACGGGCAGAAAACATTGACGCATACCTGCCAGAGGCCTATTCTGGGTCTGAAGAGTCCACCCTGCTCTCCAGCAACTCATCATCTCAGCACACACTTTGCCTGCACACATGGAAACCGCCTCTCTCCACGAATGCCTTCACCTGCTAGGAAACACACGATGTCACTCAGCCAAAGGAGAGCACAGGCAAAGTCAACTGAAGCCCCCATTTTCAAGTTTTTGCCCTCTGCTGCTCCACAGCCTCCGGTGGCACGCTGCATGTGCGTCACTTCTCGGTAGACAAGGCCGAAATCCGGGCATCCAGGGCCCCAGCCGTCCACGGTCTACGGATGGCGGCACATGGATCACCTCTTTGCCTCGTACAGCAGGGAGGCCTGGGCCCTAAACTGGCTCCGCTAGAGCTCCAAGACCTCAGCTATTTTCCCTGACCTTTGGCCCGTGCCCTCGTGAGTGTGTCATCATCTCTAGTTACACCTCTCTTCCGACCACACTGAATCCGCCACCTGCGGATACCTGAGCGTGGAAATCAACATTTATCACCGGCTGCAGTGTCACAGGTCACTAGGTGTCTAGGCTCAGGCTGACTTTGGCTGTCTTCTGCCCAGGCAAGGAGCCTAATCCTTCCAACGAAATCAGGACACGTGCTCACTGGTCGACATCCTTACTTTCATCCACACAGCGGTCTAGATGAGGGGAAAGAGGCCAGGTAGGCCAGGTGAAGGTTGAGTGCGGGGCCTAAGGCTTCTTTCCCAATCACCATGGAGACAGCCACCGCAACGCTGGCCGGAACTTCTGACGGGGACGAGTCACAAACACCGAGCCAATAGGAGAGGTCCAGCCTAACCGGCCAGTTCCGCAGAGCCCTCCATTTTACCCATGGACAGACAACGGCCCCTTGCGTCTTTGGCTACAAAATCGAGGGCACACAGGGAATAACTTCACAGGAGGCAACCCCTGATGTGAACACCTTCGACACACTGGGACAGCAGGCAGGTACCTCTTTTCCACTTACGCTAGGATATCAGTAGGCAAGGTGCCCTTCCTCTGCATCTATGGCCTCTCTGTGTGTGTTCATTCAGAGGAATCTCTTCGTTCTACCCCTGAGACACATCACAAGTACGAGGGGTCTGAGAGAGAGCCTGGAGATGAAACGGGGGAGGCTTCTGGCTGGACCGCTTCCCCCTGGGTAGAGAATAGCAGGTAGTGTCTCTGGAAGGTCTTAGCTTCTGTTGATTGACATGCGCAATACAGTAGGGGCGGACCCTGGCCAGGTGGAGCTTGTGGGCAGATGCAACCTCTCCGGCGACGAATAATTCCGCGGCTGCTTTGTATGGCAAAAACCTCCCCCCGCCAAGTGGGATGGGTAGAGAACACTGACCCACACCCGCCAGGGGCCTTTCCTGGGACTAAAGATCCCAACATGGTCTCAACGTCGTCACCCTCTCAGCACACACCTTTCCTGCACGCATAATCCTGCCTTTCTCCGTCAGGGCCCTATCCTACCAGGAAAAAAAGCAAGCCGCTCAAAAAGGCCGATGCCAGGGAAATCGAGGAAACGCTGCCATTTTCCAAATTTGGGCTGTCTACTTGTCCCCGCCTCCGCTGCAAGGCTGCGTATGTGGCCGGGCTCCGAAGGCAAGGCCGAAATCCTGGCAGTCTGGGCCCCAGCAGTCCGGTGGTTTATGGACGTGGGGACACGGATGACCTGTTTCCCACATACAGGAGGGACTCTTGGGCCCTTCACTGGCTCGCCATTCAGCTCCACCACGTCCACTGCTGGCCCTGGCCTTTGCTTTGGCTGGTGCCCCACTGAACGTGTGCTCCGGAGCGATGTTTCTCCACCATCACTATCATTCTGCCACCAGGGGATATGTGAGTGTGGGAGTCACCATTTGTCACTGGCAGCAGTGTCACAAGTCACTAGACTTCCAGGTACCCGCTGACCTAGGCTGCCTTCCCCCCCAGGCAAGGTCCCCAATCCTTTATCCCACATGCTGAGACCAAGGCACTGGCGAACGTTCATTTTTATCGACACAGAGGTCTGAGTGAGGGTCAGCGGGCCAGGTAGGTGAAGTCAAGGCCACGTGGGCGGGGCTAAGGGTTCTTCGCCATCCCCATAGAGACAGTCCCCCCACCGCAAGAGTGGGCGGAGCTTGTGATGGGCCTGGTGACAAGACTCAGCCAATGGCAGAGATCCGGCCCGCCAGGCACATGACACAGGGCCCTCCATTGTGACCTATGACACCTAGTGGCCACAGGGTTGGAGCACACCCTGGGAAAGGCTACGCAGGCACAAGGGAGCCCCTGGTGCGGACCGGTTCAGGGCAGTGCCAGAGCAGGCCAGGTACCTCTTTCCCACTTTCCTCAGGATATCAGTACGCAAGGCATCGCCACTCAGCATCTCTTGCCTCTCTCTCTCTCTGTCTCTCTCTGGGTGTCTTCATTCTCTGAAATCTCTTTCCTTCTCCCCCTGAGTCACTTCACAGCTTGGAGTGCCTGACAGAGGGCCTAGAGACAAAAGAGCAAAGGGGGAAGGCCTCTGGCTCTACTGGTTGCCCATGGGCAGAGAAGATCTGCTAGTCTATCTGGAAGGTCTAGAGAGTAGTGATTGATCGGGGAGCTACATCCTGGGCGGACCTGGCCGGGTGAAGCTTGCAGACACGTGGCAGCCTCTCTGGAGACTACTAATTCCGCTCATAACATTCTATGCAAATACCCGGGTGAGTGCCACGGGCAGAAAACATTGACGCATACCTGCCAGAGGCCTATTCTGGGTCTGAAGAGTCCACCCTGGTCTCCAGCAACTCATCATCTCAGCACACACTTTGCCTGCACGCATGGAAACCGCCTCTCTCCACGAATGCCTTCACCTGCTAGGAAACACACGATGTCACTCAGCCAAAGGAGAGCACAGGCAAAGTCAACTGAAGCCCCCATTTTCAAGTTTTTGCCCTCTGCTGCTCCACAGCCTCCGGTGGCACGCTGCATGTGCGTCACTTCTCGGTAGACAAGGCCGAAATCCGGGCATCCAGGGCCCCAGCCGTCCACGGTCTACGGATGGCGGCACATGGATCACCTCTTTGCCTCGTACAGCAGGGAGGCCTGGGCCCTAGACTGGCTCCGCTAGAGCTCCACGACCTCAGCTATTTTCCCTGACCTTTGGCCCGTGCCCTCGTTACTGTGTCATCATCTCTAGTTACACCTCTCTTCCGACCACACTGAATCCGCCACCTGCGGATACCTGAGCGTGGAAATCAACATCTATCACCGGCTGCAGTGTCACAGGTCACTAGGTGTCTAGGCTCAGGGTGACCTTGGCTGTCTTCTGCCCAGGCAAGGAGCCTAATCCTTCCAAGGAAATGAGGACACGTGCTCACTGGTCGACATCCTTTCTTTCATCCACACGGAGGTCTAGATGAGGGGAAAGAGGCCAGGTAGGCCAGGTGAAGGCTGAGTGCGGGGCCTAAGGCTTCTTTCCCAATCACCATGGAGACAGCCACCGCAACGCTGGCCGGAACTTCTGACGGGGACGAGTCACAAACACCGAGCCAATAAGAGAGGTCCAGCCTAACCGGCCAGTTCCGCAGAGCCCTCCATTTTACCCATGGACAGACAACGGCCCCTTGTGTCTTTGGCCACAAAATCGAGGGCACCCAGGGAATAACTTCACAGGAGGCAGCCCTGATGTGAACACCTTCGACACACTGGGCCAGCAGACAGGTACCACTTTTCCACTTACGCTAGGATATCAGTAGGCAAGGCGCCCTTCCTCTGCATCTATGGCCTCTCTGTATGTGTTCATTCAGAGGAATCTCTTCGTTCTACCCCTGAGACATATCACAAGTACGAGGGGCCTGAGAGAGAGCCTGGAGATGAAACGGGGGAGGCTTCTGGCTGGACCACTTCCCCCTGGGTAGAGAATAGCAGGTAGTGTCTCTGGAAGGTCTTAGCTTCTGTTGATTGACATGCGCAATACGGTAGGGGCGGACCCTGGCCAGGTGGAGCTTGTGGGCAGATGCAACCTCTCCGGCGACGAATAATTCCGCGGCTGCTTTGTATGGCAAAAACCTCCCCCCGCCAAGTGGGATGGGTAGAGAACACTGACCCACACCCGCCAGGGGCCTTTCCTGGGACTAAAGATCCCAACATGGTCTCAACGTCGTCACCCTCTCAGCACACACCTTTCCTGCACGCATAATCCTGCCTTTCTCCGTCAGGGCCCTATCCTACCAGGAAAAAAAGCAAGCCGCTCAAAAAGGCCGATGCCAGGGAAATCGAGGAAACGCTGCCATTTTCCAAATTTGGGCTGTCTACTTGTCCCCGCCTCCGCTGCAAGGCTGCGTATGTGGCCGGGCTCTGAAGGGAAGGCCGAAATCCTGGCAGTCTGGGCCCCAGCAGTCCGGTGGTTTATGGACGTGGGGACACGGATGACCTGTTTCCCACATACAGGAGGGACTCTTGGGCCCTTCACTGGCTCGCCATTCAGCTCCACGACGTCCACTGCTGGCCCTGGCCTTTGCTTTGGCTGGTGCCCCACTGAACGTGTGCTCCGGAGCGATGTTTCTCCACCCATCACTATCATGCTGCCACCAGGGGATATGTGAGTGTGGGAGTCACCATTTGTCACTGGCAGCAGTGTCACAAGTCACTAGACTTCCAGGTACCCGCTGACCTAGGCTGCCTTCCCCCCCAGGCAAGGTCCCCAATCCTTTATCCCACATGCTGAGACCAAGGCACTGGCGAACGTTCATTTTTATCGACACAGAGGTCTGAGTGAGGGTCAGCGGGCCAGGTAGGTGAAGTCAAGGCCACGTGGGCGGGGCTAAGGGTTCTTCGCCATCCCCATAGAGACAGTCCCCCCACCGCAAGAGTGGGCGGAGCTTGTGATGGGCCTGGTGACAAGACTCAGCCAATGGCAGAGATCCGGCCCGCCAGGCACATGACACAGGGTCCTCCATTGTGACCTATGACACCTAGTGGCCACAGGGTTGGAGCACACCCTGGGAAAGGCTACGCAGGCACAAGGGAGCCCCTGGTGCGGACCGGTTCAGGGCAGTGCCAGAGCAGGCCAGGTACCTCTTTCCCACTTTCCTCAGGATATCAGTACGCAAGGCATCCCCACTCAGCATCTCTTGCCTCTCTCTCTCTCTGTCTCTCTCTGGGTGTCTTCATTCTCTGAAATCTCTTTCCTTCTCCCCCTGAGTCACTTCACAGCTTGGAGTGCCTGACAGAGGGCCTAGAGACAAAAGAGCAAAGGGGGAAGGCCTCTGGCTCTACTGGTTGCCCATGGGCAGAGAAGATCTGCTAGTCTATCTGGAAGGTCTAGAGAGTAGTGATTGATCGGGGAGCTACATCCTGGGCGGACCTGGCCGGGTGAAGCTTGCTGACACGTGGCAGCCTCTCTGGAGACTACTAATTCCGCTCATAACATTCTATACAAATACCCGGGTGAGTGCCACGGGCAGAAAACATTGACGCATACCTGCCAGAGGCCTATTCTGGGTCTGAAGAGTCCACCCTGGTCTCCAGCAACTCATCATCTCAGCACACACTTTGCCTGCACACATGGAAACCGCCTCTCTCCACGAATGCCTTCACCTGCTAGGAAACACACGATGTCACTCAGCCAAAGGAGAGCACAGGCAAAGTCAACTGAAGCCCCCATTTTCAAGTTTTTGCCCTCTGCTGCTCCACAGCCTCCGGTGGCACGCTGCATGTGCGTCACTTCTCGGTAGACAAGGCCGAAATCCGGGCATCCAGGGCCCCAGCCGTCCACGGTCTACGGATGGCGGCACATGGATCACCTCTTTGCCTCGTACAGCAGGGAGGCCTGGGCCCTAAACTGGCTCCGCTAGAGCTCCAAGACCTCAGCTATTTTCCCTGACCTTTGGCCCGTGCCCTCGTGAGTGTGTCATCATCTCTAGTTACACCTCTCTTCCGACCACACTGAATCCGCCACCTGCGGATACCTGAGCGTGGAAATCAACATTTATCACCGGCTGCAGTGTCACAGGTCACTAGGTGTCTAGGCTCAGGCTGACTTTGGCTGTCTTCTGCCCAGGCAAGGAGCCTAATCCTTCCAACGAAATCAGGACACGTGCTCACTGGTCGACATCCTTACTTTCATCCACACAGCGGTCTAGATGAGGGGAAAGAGGCCAGGTAGGCCAGGTGAAGGCTGAGTGCGGGGCCTAAGGCTTCTTTCCCAATCACCATGGAGACAGCCACCGCAACGCTGGCCGGAACTTCTGACGGGGACGAGTCACAAACACCGAGCCAATAGGAGAGGTCCAGCCTAACCGGCCAGTTCCGCAGAGCCCTCCATTTTACCCATGGACAGACAACGGCCCCTTGCGTCTTTGGCTACAAAATCGAGGGCACACAGGGAATAACTTCACAGGAGGCAACCCCTGATGTGAACACCTTCGACACACTGGGACAGCAGGCAGGTACCTCTTTTCCACTTACGCTAGGATATCAGTAGGCAAGGTGCCCTTCCTCTGCATCTATGGCCTCTCTGTGTGTGTTCATTCAGAGGAATCTCTTCGTTCTACCCCTGAGACACATCACAAGTACGAGGGGCCTGAGAGAGAGCCTGGAGATGAAACAGGGGAGGCTTCTGGCTGGACCGCTTCCCCCTGGGTAGAGAATAGCAGGTAGTGTCTCTGGAAGGTCTTAGCTTCTGTTGATTGACATGCGCAATACAGTAGGGGCGGACCCTGGCCAGGTGGAGCTTGTGGGCAGATGCAACCTCTCCGGCGACGAATAATTCCGCGGCTGCTTTGTATGGCAAAAACCTCCCCCCGCCAAGTGGGATGGGTAGAGAACACTGACCCACACCCGCCAGGGGCCTTTCCTGGGACTAAAGATCCCAACATGGTCTCAACGTCGTCACCCTCTCAGCACACACCTTTCCTGCACGCATAATCCTGCCTTTCTCCGTCAGGGCCCTATCCTACCAGGAAAAAAAGCAAGCCGCTCAAAAAGGCCGATGCCAGGGAAATCGAGGAAACGCTGCCATTTTCCAAATTTGGGCTGTCTACTTGTCCCCGCCTCCGCTGCAAGGCTGCGTATGTGGCCGGGCTCCGAAGGCAAGGCCGAAATCCTGGCAGTCTGGGCCCCAGCAGTCCGGTGGTTTATGGACGTGGGGACACGGATGACCTGTTTCCCACATACAGGAGGGACTCTTGGGCCCTTCACTGGCTCGCCATTCAGCTCCACCACGTCCACTGCTGGCCCTGGCCTTTGCTTTGGCTGGTGCCCCACTGAACGTGTGCTCCGGAGCGATGTTTCTCCACCATCACTATCATTCTGCCACCAGGGGATATGTGAGTGTGGGAGTCACCATTTGTCACTGGCAGCAGTGTCACAAGTCACTAGACTTCCAGGTACCCGCTGACCTAGGCTGCCTTCCCCCCCAGGCAAGGTCCCCAATCCTTTATCCCACATGCTGAGACCAAGGCACTGGCGAACGTTCATTTTTATCGACACAGAGGTCTGAGTGAGGGTCAGCGGGCCAGGTAGGTGAAGTCAAGGCCACGTGGGCGGGGCTAAGGGTTCTTCGCCATCCCCATAGAGACAGTCCCCCCACCGCAAGAGTGGGCGGAGCTTGTGATGGGCCTGGTGACAAGACTCAGCCAATGGCAGAGATCCGGCCCGCCAGGCACATGACACAGGGCCCTCCATTGTGACCTATGACACCTAGTGGCCACAGGGTTGGAGCACACCCTGGGAAAGGCTACGCAGGCACAAGGGAGCCCCTGGTGCGGACCGGTTCAGGGCAGTGCCAGAGCAGGCCAGGTACCTCTTTCCCACTTTCCTCAGGATATCAGTACGCAAGGCATCGCCACTCAGCATCTCTTGCCTCTCTCTCTCTCTGTCTCTCTCTGGGTGTCTTCATTCTCTGAAATCTCTTTCCTTCTCCCCCTGAGTCACTTCACAGCTTGGAGTGCCTGACAGAGGGCCTAGAGACAAAAGAGCAAAGGGGGAAGGCCTCTGGCTCTACTGGTTGCCCATGGGCAGAGAAGATCTGCTAGTCTATCTGGAAGGTCTAGAGAGTAGTGATTGATCGGGGAGCTACATCCTGGGCGGACCTGGCCGGGTGAAGCTTGCAGACACGTGGCAGCCTCTCTGGAGACTACTAATTCCGCTCATAACATTCTATGCAAATACCCGGGTGAGTGCCACGGGCAGAAAACATTGACGCATACCTGCCAGAGGCCTATTCTGGGTCTGAAGAGTCCACCCTGGTCTCCAGCAACTCATCATCTCAGCACACACTTTGCCTGCACGCATGGAAACCGCCTCTCTCCACGAATGCCTTCACCTGCTAGGAAACACACGATGTCACTCAGCCAAAGGAGAGCACAGGCAAAGTCAACTGAAGCCCCCATTTTCAAGTTTTTGCCCTCTGCTGCTCCACAGCCTCCGGTGGCACGCTGCATGTGCGTCACTTCTCGGTAGACAAGGCCGAAATCCGGGCATCCAGGGCCCCAGCCGTCCACGGTCTACGGATGGCGGCACATGGATCACCTCTTTGCCTCGTACAGCAGGGAGGCCTGGGCCCTAGACTGGCTCCGCTAGAGCTCCACGACCTCAGCTATTTTCCCTGACCTTTGGCCCGTGCCCTTGTTACTGTGTCATCATCTCTAGTTACACCTCTCTTCCGACCACACTGAATCCGCCACCTGCGGATACCTGAGCGTGGAAATCAACATCTATCACCGGCTGCAGTGTCACAGGTCACTAGGTGTCTAGGCTCAGGGTGACCTTGGCTGTCTTCTGCCCAGGCAAGGAGCCTAATCCTTCCAAGGAAATGAGGACACGTGCTCACTGGTCGACATCCTTTCTTTCATCCACACGGAGGTCTAGATGAGGGGAAAGAGGCCAGGTAGGCCAGGTGAAGGCTGAGTGCGGGGCCTAAGGCTTCTTTCCCAATCACCATGGAGACAGCCACCGCAACGCTGGCCGGAACTTCTGACGGGGACGAGTCACAAACACCGAGCCAATAAGAGAGGTCCAGCCTAACCGGCCAGTTCCGCAGAGCCCTCCATTTTACCCATGGACAGACAACGGCCCCTTGTGTCTTTGGCCACAAAATCGAGGGCACCCAGGGAATAACTTCACAGGAGGCAGCCCTGATGTGAACACCTTCGACACACTGGGCCAGCAGACAGGTACCACTTTTCCACTTACGCTAGGATATCAGTAGGCAAGGCGCCCTTCCTCTGCATCTATGGCCTCTCTGTATGTGTTCATTCAGAGGAATCTCTTCGTTCTACCCCTGAGACATATCACAAGTACGAGGGGCCTGAGAGAGAGCCTGGAGATGAAACGGGGGAGGCTTCTGGCTGGACCACTTCCCCCTGGGTAGAGAATAGCAGGTAGTGTCTCTGGAAGGTCTTAGCTTCTGTTGATTGACATGCGCAATACGGTAGGGGCGGACCCTGGCCAGGTGGAGCTTGTGGGCAGATGCAACCTCTCCGGCGACGAATAATTCCGCGGCTGCTTTGTATGGCAAAAACCTCCCCCCGCCAAGTGGGATGGGTAGAGAACACTGACCCACACCCGCCAGGGGCCTTTCCTGGGACTAAAGATCCCAACATGGTCTCAACGTCGTCACCCTCTCAGCACACACCTTTCCTGCACGCATAATCCTGCCTTTCTCCGTCAGGGCCCTATCCTACCAGGAAAAAAAGCAAGCCGCTCAAAAAGGCCGATGCCAGGGAAATCGAGGAAACGCTGCCATTTTCCAAATTTGGGCTGTCTACTTGTCCCCGCCTCCGCTGCAAGGCTGCGTATGTGGCCGGGCTCCGAAGGCAAGGCCGAAATCCTGGCAGTCTGGGCCCCAGCAGTCCGGTGGTTTATGGACGTGGGGACACGGATGACCTGTTTCCCACATACAGGAGGGACTCTTGGGCCCTTCACTGGCTCGCCATTCAGCTCCACCACGTCCACTGCTGGCCCTGGCCTTTGCTTTGGCTGGTGCCCCACTGAACGTGTGCTCCGGAGCGATGTTTCTCCACCATCACTATCATTCTGCCACCAGGGGATATGTGAGTGTGGGAGTCACCATTTGTCACTGGCAGCAGTGTCACAAGTCACTAGACTTCCAGGTACCCGCTGACCTAGGCTGCCTTCCCCCCCAGGCAAGGTCCCCAATCCTTTATCCCACATGCTGAGACCAAGGCACTGGCGAACGTTCATTTTTATCGACACAGAGGTCTGAGTGAGGGTCAGCGGGCCAGGTAGGTGAAGTCAAGGCCAGGTGGGCGGGGCTAAGGGTTCTTCGCCATCCCCATAGAGACAGTCCCCCCACCGCAAGAGTGGGCGGAGCTTGTGATGGGCCTGGTGACAAGACTCAGCCAATGGCAGAGATCCGGCCCGCCAGGCACATGACACAGGGCCCTCCATTGTGACCTATGACACCTAGTGGCCACAGGGTTGGAGCACACCCTGGGAAAGGCTACGCAGGCACAAGGGAGCCCCTGGTGCGGACCGGTTCAGGGCAGTGCCAGAGCAGCCCAGGTACCTCTTTCCCACTTTCCTCAGGATATCAGTACGCAAGGCATCGCCACTCAGCATCTCTTGCCTCTCTCTCTCTCTGTCTCTCTCTGGGTGTCTTCATTCTCTGAAATCTCTTTCCTTCTCCCCCTGAGTCACTTCACAGCTTGGAGTGCCTGACAGAGGGCCTAGAGACAAAAGAGCAAAGGGGGAAGGCCTCTGGCTCTACTGGTTGCCCATGGGCAGAGAAGATCTGCTAGTCTATCTGGAAGGTCTAGAGAGTAGTGATTGATCGGGGAGCTACATCCTGGGCGGACCTGGCCGGGTGAAGCTTGCAGACACGTGGCAGCCTCTCTGGAGACTACTAATTCCGCTCATAACATTCTATGCAAATACCCGGGTGAGTGCCACGGGCAGAAAACATTGACGCATACCTGCCAGAGGCCTATTCTGGGTCTGAAGAGTCCACCCTGGTCTCCAGCAACTCATCATCTCAGCACACACTTTGCCTGCACGCATGGAAACCGCCTCTCTCCACGAATGCCTTCACCTGCTAGGAAACACACGATGTCACTCAGCCAAAGGAGAGCACAGGCAAAGTCAACTGAAGCCCCCATTTTCAAGTTTTTGCCCTCTGCTGCTCCACAGCCTCCGGTGGCACGCTGCATGTGCGTCACTTCTCGGTAGACAAGGCCGAAATCCGGGCATCCAGGGCCCCAGCCGTCCACGGTCTACGGATGGCGGCACATGGATCACCTCTTTGCCTCGTACAGCAGGGAGGCCTGGGCCCTAGACTGGCTCCGCTAGAGCTCCACGACCTCAGCTATTTTCCCTGACCTTTGGCCCGTGCCCTCGTTACTGTGTCATCATCTCTAGTTACACCTCTCTTCCGACCACACTGAATCCGCCACCTGCGGATACCTGAGCGTGGAAATCAACATCTATCACCGGCTGCAGTGTCACAGGTCACTAGGTGTCTAGGCTCAGGGTGACCTTGGCTGTCTTCTGCCCAGGCAAGGAGCCTAATCCTTCCAAGGAAATGAGGACACGTGCTCACTGGTCGACATCCTTTCTTTCATCCACACGGAGGTCTAGATGAGGGGAAAGAGGCCAGGTAGGCCAGGTGAAGGCTGAGTGCGGGGCCTAAGGCTTCTTTCCCAATCACCATGGAGACAGGCACCGCAACGCTGGCCGGAACTTCTGACGGGGACGAGTCACAAACACCGAGCCAATAAGAGAGGTCCAGCCTAACCGGCCAGTTCCGCAGAGCCCTCCATTTTACCCATGGACAGACAACGGCCCCTTGTGTCTTTGGCCACAAAATCGAGGGCACCCAGGGAATAACTTCACAGGAGGCAGCCCTGATGTGAACACCTTCGACACACTGGGCCAGCAGACAGGTACCACTTTTCCACTTACGCTAGGATATCAGTAGGCAAGGCGCCCTTCCTCTGCATCTATGGCCTCTCTGTATGTGTTCATTCAGAGGAATCTCTTCGTTCTACCCCTGAGACATATCACAAGTACGAGGGGCCTGAGAGAGAGCCTGGAGATGAAACGGGGGAGGCTTCTGGCTGGACCACTTCCCCCTGGGTAGAGAATAGCAGGTAGTGTCTCTGGAAGGTCTTAGCTTCTGTTGATTGACATGCGCAATACGGTAGGGGCGGACCCTGGCCAGGTGGAGCTTGTGGGCAGATGCAACCTCTCCGGCGACGAATAATTCCGCGGCTGCTTTGTATGGCAAAAACCTCCCCCCGCCAAGTGGGATGGGTAGAGAACACTGACCCACACCCGCCAGGGGCCTTTCCTGGGACTAAAGATCCCAACATGGTCTCAACGTCGTCACCCTCTCAGCACACACCTTTCCTGCACGCATAATCCTGCCTTTCTCCGTCAGGGCCCTATCCTACCAGGAAAAAAAGCAAGCCGCTCAAAAAGGCCGATGCCAGGGAAATCGAGGAAACGCTGCCATTTTCCAAATTTGGGCTGTCTACTTGTCCCCGCCTCCGCTGCAAGGCTGCGTATGTGGCCGGGCTCTGAAGGGAAGGCCGAAATCCTGGCAGTCTGGGCCCCAGCAGTCCGGTGGTTTATGGACGTGGGGACACGGATGACCTGTTTCCCACATACAGGAGGGACTCTTGGGCCCTTCACTGGCTCGCCATTCAGCTCCACGACGTCCACTGCTGGCCCTGGCCTTTGCTTTGGCTGGTGCCCCACTGAACGTGTGCTCCGGAGCGATGTTTCTCCACCCATCACTATCATGCTGCCACCAGGGGATATGTGAGTGTGGGAGTCACCATTTGTCACTGGCAGCAGTGTCACAAGTCACTAGACTTCCAGGTACCCGCTGACCTAGGCTGCCTTCCCCCCCAGGCAAGGTCCCCAATCCTTTATCCCACATGCTGAGACCAAGGCACTGGCGAACGTTCATTTTTATCGACACAGAGGTCTGAGTGAGGGTCAGCGGGCCAGGTAGGTGAAGTCAAGGCCACGTGGGCGGGGCTAAGGGTTCTTCGCCATCCCCATAGAGACAGTCCCCCCACCGCAAGAGTGGGCGGAGCTTGTGATGGGCCTGGTGACAAGACTCAGCCAATGGCAGAGATCCGGCCCGCCAGGCACATGACACAGGGTCCTCCATTGTGACCTATGACACCTAGTGGCCACAGGGTTGGAGCACACCCTGGGAAAGGCTACGCAGGCACAAGGGAGCCCCTGGTGCGGACCGGTTCAGGGCAGTGCCAGAGCAGGCCAGGTACCTCTTTCCCACTTTCCTCAGGATATCAGTACGCAAGGCATCCCCACTCAGCATCTCTTGCCTCTCTCTCTCTCTGTCTCTCTCTGGGTGTCTTCATTCTCTGAAATCTCTTTCCTTCTCCCCCTGAGTCACTTCACAGCTTGGAGTGCCTGACAGAGGGCCTAGAGACAAAAGAGCAAAGGGGGAAGGCCTCTGGCTCTACTGGTTGCCCATGGGCAGAGAAGATCTGCTAGTCTATCTGGAAGGTCTAGAGAGTAGTGATTGATCGGGGAGCTACATCCTGGGCGGACCTGGCCGGGTGAAGCTTGCTGACACGTGGCAGCCTCTCTGGAGACTACTAATTCCGCTCATAACATTCTATACAAATACCCGGGTGAGTGCCACGGGCAGAAAACATTGACGCATACCTGCCAGAGGCCTATTCTGGGTCTGAAGAGTCCACCCTGCTCTCCAGCAACTCATCATCTCAGCACACACTTTGCCTGCACACATGGAAACCGCCTCTCTCCACGAATGCCTTCACCTGCTAGGAAACACACGATGTCACTCAGCCAAAGGAGAGCACAGGCAAAGTCAACTGAAGCCCCCATTTTCAAGTTTTTGCCCTCTGCTGCTCCACAGCCTCCGGTGGCACGCTGCATGTGCGTCACTTCTCGGTAGACAAGGCCGAAATCCGGGCATCCAGGGCCCCAGCCGTCCACGGTCTACGGATGGCGGCACATGGATCACCTCTTTGCCTCGTACAGCAGGGAGGCCTGGGCCCTAAACTGGCTCCGCTAGAGCTCCAAGACCTCAGCTATTTTCCCTGACCTTTGGCCCGTGCCCTCGTGAGTGTGTCATCATCTCTAGTTACACCTCTCTTCCGACCACACTGAATCCGCCACCTGCGGATACCTGAGCGTGGAAATCAACATTTATCACCGGCTGCAGTGTCACAGGTCACTAGGTGTCTAGGCTCAGGCTGACTTTGGCTGTCTTCTGCCCAGGCAAGGAGCCTAATCCTTCCAACGAAATCAGGACACGTGCTCACTGGTCGACATCCTTACTTTCATCCACACAGCGGTCTAGATGAGGGGAAAGAGGCCAGGTAGGCCAGGTGAAGGCTGAGTGCGGGGCCTAAGGCTTCTTTCCCAATCACCATGGAGACAGCCACCGCAACGCTGGCCGGAACTTCTGACGGGGACGAGTCACAACACCGAGCCAATAGGAGAGGTCCAGCCTAACCGGCCAGTTCCGCAGAGCCCTCCATTTTACCCATGGACAGACAACGGCCCCTTGCGTCTTTGGCTACAAAATCGAGGGCACACAGGGAATAACTTCACAGGAGGCAACCCCTGATGTGAACACCTTCGACACACTGGGACAGCAGGCAGGTACCTCTTTTCCACTTACGCTAGGATATCAGTAGGCAAGGTGCCCTTCCTCTGCATCTATGGCCTCTCTGTGTGTGTTCATTCAGAGGAATCTCTTCGTTCTACCCCTGAGACACATCACAAGTACGAGGGGCCTGAGAGAGAGCCTGGAGATGAAACAGGGGAGGCTTCTGGCTGGACCGCTTCCCCCTGGGTAGAGAATAGCAGGTAGTGTCTCTGGAAGGTCTTAGCTTCTGTTGATTGACATGCGCAATACAGTAGGGGCGGACCCTGGCCAGGTGGAGCTTGTGGGCAGATGCAACCTCTCCGGCGACGAATAATTCCGCGGCTGCTTTGTATGGCAAAAACCTCCCCCCGCCAAGTGGGATGGGTAGAGAACACTGACCCACACCCGCCAGGGGCCTTTCCTGGGACTAAAGATCCCAACATGGTCTCAACGTCGTCACCCTCTCAGCACACACCTTTCCTGCACGCATAATCCTGCCTTTCTCCGTCAGGGCCCTATCCTACCAGGAAAAAAAGCAAGCCGCTCAAAAAGGCCGATGCCAGGGAAATCGAGGAAACGCTGCCATTTTCCAAATTTGGGCTGTCTACTTGTCCCCGCCTCCGCTGCAAGGCTGCGTATGTGGCCGGGCTCCGAAGGCAAGGCCGAAATCCTGGCAGTCTGGGCCCCAGCAGTCCGGTGGTTTATGGACGTGGGGACACGGATGACCTGTTTCCCACATACAGGAGGGACTCTTGGGCCCTTCACTGGCTCGCCATTCAGCTCCACCACGTCCACTGCTGGCCCTGGCCTTTGCTTTGGCTGGTGCCCCACTGAACGTGTGCTCCGGAGCGATGTTTCTCCACCATCACTATCATTCTGCCACCAGGGGATATGTGAGTGTGGGAGTCACCATTTGTCACTGGCAGCAGTGTCACAAGTCACTAGACTTCCAGGTACCCGCTGACCTAGGCTGCCTTCCCCCCCAGGCAAGGTCCCCAATCCTTTATCCCACATGCTGAGACCAAGGCACTGGCGAACGTTCATTTTTATCGACACAGAAGTCTGAGTGAGGGTCAGCGGGCCAGGTAGGTGAAGTCAAGGCCACGTGGGCGGGGCTAAGGGTTCTTCGCCATCCCCATAGAGACAGTCCCCCCACCGCAAGAGTGGGCGGAGCTTGTGATGGGCCTGGTGACAAGACTCAGCCAATGGCAGAGATCCGGCCCGCCAGGCACATGACACAGGGCCCTCCATTGTGACCTATGACACCTAGTGGCCACAGGGTTGGAGCACACCCTGGGAAAGGCTACGCAGGCACAAGGGAGCCCCTGGTGCGGACCGGTTCAGGGCAGTGCCAGAGCAGGCCAGGTACCTCTTTCCCACTTTCCTCAGGATATCAGTACGCAAGGCATCGCCACTCAGCATCTCTTGCCTCTCTCTCTCTCTGTCTCTCTCTGGGTGTCTTCATTCTCTGAAATCTCTTTCCTTCTCCCCCTGAGTCACTTCACAGCTTGGAGTGCCTGACAGAGGGCCTAGAGACAAAAGAGCAAAGGGGGAAGGCCTCTGGCTCTACTGGTTGCCCATGGGCAGAGAAGATCTGCTAGTCTATCTGGAAGGTCTAGAGAGTAGTGATTGATCGGGGAGCTACATCCTGGGCGGACCTGGCCGGGTGAAGCTTGCAGACACGTGGCAGCCTCTCTGGAGACTACTAATTCCGCTCATAACATTCTATGCAAATACCCGGGTGAGTGCCACGGGCAGAAAACATTGACGCATACCTGCCAGAGGCCTATTCTGGGTCTGAAGAGTCCACCCTGGTCTCCAGCAACTCATCATCTCAGCACACACTTTGCCTGCACGCATGGAAACCGCCTCTCTCCACGAATGCCTTCACCTGCTAGGAAACACACGATGTCACTCAGCCAAAGGAGAGCACAGGCAAAGTCAACTGAAGCCCCCATTTTCAAGTTTTTGCCCTCTGCTGCTCCACAGCCTCCGGTGGCACGCTGCATGTGCGTCACTTCTCGGTAGACAAGGCCGAAATCCGGGCATCCAGGGCCCCAGCCGTCCACGGTCTACGGATGGCGGCACATGGATCACCTCTTTGCCTCGTACAGCAGGGAGGCCTGGGCCCTAGACTGGCTCCGCTAGAGCTCCACGACCTCAGCTATTTTCCCTGACCTTTGGCCCGTGCCCTCGTTACTGTGTCATCATCTCTAGTTACACCTCTCTTCCGACCACACTGAATCCGCCACCTGCGGATACCTGAGCGTGGAAATCAACATCTATCACCGGCTGCAGTGTCACAGGTCACTAGGTGTCTAGGCTCAGGGTGACCTTGGCTGTCTTCTGCCCAGGCAAGGAGCCTAATCCTTCCAAGGAAATGAGGACACGTGCTCACTGGTCGACATCCTTTCTTTCATCCACACGGAGGTCTAGATGAGGGGAAAGAGGCCAGGTAGGCCAGGTGAAGGCTGAGTGCGGGGCCTAAGGCTTCTTTCCCAATCACCATGGAGACAGCCACCGCAACGCTGGCCGGAACTTC
Source organism: Loxodonta africana (assembly GCF_030014295.1). Classification (NCBI taxonomy): domain Eukaryota; kingdom Metazoa; phylum Chordata; class Mammalia; order Proboscidea; family Elephantidae; genus Loxodonta; species Loxodonta africana. Next base: position 248,038 of record NW_026974850.1, on the reverse strand, counting down.
TGACGGGGACGAGTCACAAACACCGAGCCAATAAGAGAGGTCCAGCCTAACCGGCCAGTTCCGCAGAGCCCTCCATTTTACCCATGGACAGACAACGGCCCCTTGTGTCTTTGGCCACAAAATCGAGGGCACCCAGGGAATAACTTCACAGGAGGCAGCCCTGATGTGAACACCTTCGACACACTGGGCCAGCAGACAGGTACCACTTTTCCACTTACGCTAGGATATCAGTAGGCAAGGCGCCCTTCCTCTGCATCTATGGCCTCTCTGTATGTGTTCATTCAGAGGAATCTCTTCGTTCTACCCCTGAGGCATATCACAAGTACGAGGGGCCTGAGAGAGAGCCTGGAGATGAAACGGGGGAGGCTTCTGGCTGGACCACTTCACCCTGGGTAGAGAATAGCAGGTAGTGTCTCTGGAAGGTCTTAGCTTCTGTTGATTGACATGCGCAATACGGTAGGGGCGGACCCTGGCCAGGTGGAGCTTGTGGGCAGATGCAACCTCTCCGGCGACGAATAATTCCGCGGCTGCTTTGTATGGCAAAAACCTCCCCCCGCCAAGTGGGATGGGTAGAGAACACTGACCCACACCCGCCAGGGGCCTTTCCTGGGACTAAAGATCCCAACATGGTCTCAACGTCGTCACCCTCTCAGCACACACCTTTCCTGCACGCATAATCCTGCCTTTCTCCGTCAGGGCCCTATCCTACCAGGAAAAAAAGCAAGCCGCTCAAAAAGGCCGATGCCAGGGAAATCGAGGAAACGCTGCCATTTTCCAAATTTGGGCTGTCTACTTGTCCCCGCCTCCGCCGCAAGGCTGCGTATGTGGCCGGGCTCTGAAGGGAAGGCCGAAATCCTGGCAGTCTGGGCCCCAGCAGTCCGGTGGTTTATGGACGTGGGGACACGGATGACCTGTTTCCCACATACAGGAGGGACTCTTGGGCCCTTCACTGGCTCGCCATTCAGCTCCACGACGTCCACTGCTGGCCCTGGCCTTTGCTTTGGCTGGTGCCCCACTGAACGTGTGCTCCGGAGCGATGTTTCTCCACCCATCACTATCATGCTGCCACCAGGGGATATGTGAGTGTGGGAGTCACCATTTGTCACTGGCAGCAGTGTCACAAGTCACTAGACTTCCAGGTACCCGCTGACCTAGGCTGCCTTCCCCCCCAGGCAAGGTCCCCAATCCTTTATCCCACATTCTGAGAACAAGGCACTGGCGAACGTTCATTTTTATCGACACAGAGGTCTGAGTGAGGGTCAGCGGGCCAGGTAGGTGAAGTCAAGGCCACGTGGGCGGGGCTAAGGGTTCTTCGCCATCCCCATAGAGACAGTCCCCCCACCGCAAGAGTGGGCGGAGCTTGTGATGGGCCTGGTGACAAGACTCAGCCAATGGCAGAGATCCGGCCCGCCAGGCACATGACACAGGGTCCTCCATTGTGACCTATGACACCTAGTGGCCACAGGGTTGGAGCACACCCTGGGAAAGGCTACGCAGGCACAAGGGAGCCCCTGGTGCGGACCGGTTCAGGGCAGTGCCAGAGCAGGCCAGGTACCTCTTTCCCACTTTCCTCAGGATATCAGTACGCAAGGCATCGCCACTCAGCATCTCTTGCCTCTCTCTCTGTCTCTCTCTGGGTGTCTTCATTCTCTGAAATCTCTTTCCTTCTCCCCCTGAGTCACTTCACAGCTTGGAGTGCCTGACAGAGGGCCTAGAGACAAAAGAGCAAAGGGGGAAGGCCTCTGGCTCTACTGGTTGCCCATGGGCAGAGAAGATCTGCTAGTCTATCTGGAAGGTCTAGAGAGTAGTGATTGATCGGGGAGCTACATCCTGGGCGGACCTGGCCGGGTGAAGCTTGCTGACACGTGGCAGCCTCTCTGGAGACTACTAATTCCGCTCATAACATTCTATACAAATACCCGGGTGAGTGCCACGGGCAGAAAACATTGACGCATACCTGCCAGAGGCCTATTCTGGGTCTGAAGAGTCCACCCTGCTCTCCAGCAACTCATCATCTCAGCACACACTTTGCCTGCACACATGGAAACCGCCTCTCTCCACGAATGCCTTCACCTGCTAGGAAACACACGATGTCACTCAGCCAAAGGAGAGCACAGGCAAAGTCAACTGAAGCCCCCATTTTCAAGTTTTTGCCCTCTGCTGCTCCACAGCCTCCGGTGGCACGCTGCATGTGCGTCACTTCTCGGTAGACAAGGCCGAAATCCGGGCATCCAGGGCCCCAGCCGTCCACGGTCTACGGATGGCGGCACATGGATCACCTCTTTGCCTCGTACAGCAGGGAGGCCTGGGCCCTAAACTGGCTCCGCTAGAGCTCCAAGACCTCAGCTATTTTCCCTGACCTTTGGCCCGTGCCCTCGTGAGTGTGTCATCATCTCTAGTTACACCTCTCTTCCGACCACACTGAATCCGCCACCTGCGGATACCTGAGCGTGGAAATCAACATTTATCACCGGCTGCAGTGTCACAGGTCACTAGGTGTCTAGGCTCAGGCTGACTTTGGCTGTCTTCTGCCCAGGCAAGGAGCCTAATCCTTCCAACGAAATCAGGACACGTGCTCACTGGTCGACATCCTTACTTTCATCCACACAGCGGTCTAGATGAGGGGAAAGAGGCCAGGTAGGCCAGGTGAAGGCTGAGTGCGGGGCCTAAGGCTTCTTTCCCAATCACCATGGAGACAGGCACCGCAACGCTGGCCGGAACTTCTGACGGGGACGAGTCACAAACACCGAGCCAATAGGAGAGGTCCAGCCTAACCGGCCAGTTCTGCAGAGCCCTCCATTTTACCCAGGGACAGACAACGGCCCCTTGCGTCTTTGGCTACAAAATCGAGGGCACACAGGGAATAACTTCACAGGAGGCAACCCCTGATGTGAACACCTTCGACACACTGGGACAGCAGGCAGGTACCTCTTTTCCACTTACGCTAGGATATCAGTAGGCAAGGTGCCCTTCCTCTGCATCTATGGCCTCTCTGTGTGTGTTCATTCAGAGGAATCTCTTCGTTCTACCCCTGAGACACATCACAAGTACGAGGGGCCTGAGAGAGAGCCTGGAGATGAAACGGGGGAGGCTTCTGGCTGGACCGCTTCCCCCTGGGTAGAGAATAGCAGGTAGTGTCTCTGGAAGGTCTTAGCTTCTGTTGATTGACATGCGCAATACAGTAGGGGCGGACCCTGGCCAGGTGGAGCTTGTGGGCAGATGCAACCTCTCTGGCGACGAATAATTCCGCGGCTGCTTTGTATGGCAAAAACCTCCCCCCGCCAAGTGGGATGGGTAGAGAACACTGACCCACACCCGCCAGGGGCCTTTCCTGGGACTAAAGATCCCAACATGGTCTCAACGTCGTCACCCTCTCAGCACACACCTTTCCTGCATGCATAATCCTGCCTTTCTCCGTCAGGGCCCTATCCTACCAGGAAAAAAAGCAAGCCGCTCAAAAAGGCCGATGCCAGGGAAATCGAGGAAACGCTGCCATTTTCCAAATTTGGGCTGTCTACTTGTCCCCGCCTCCGCTGCAAGGCTGCGTATGTGGCCGGGCTCCGAAGGCAAGGCCGAAATCCTGGCAGTCTGGGCCCCAGCAGTCCGGTGGTTTATGGACGTGGGGACACGGATGACCTGTTTCCCACATACAGGAGGGACTCTTGGGCCCTTCACTGGCTCGCCATTCAGCTCCACCACGTCCACTGCTGGCCCTGGCCTTTGCTTTGGCTGGTGCCCCACTGAACGTGTGCTCCGGAGCGATGTTTCTCCACCATCACTATCATTCTGCCACCAGGGGATATGTGAGTGTGGGAGTCACCATTTGTCACTGGCAGCAGTGTCACAAGTCACTAGACTTCCAGGTACCCGCTGACCTAGGCTGCCTTCCCCCCCAGGCAAGGTCCCCAATCCTTTATCCCACATGCTGAGACCAAGGCACTGGCGAACGTTCATTTTTATCGACACAGAGGTCTGAGTGAGGGTCAGCGGGCCAGGTAGGTGAAGTCAAGGCCACGTGGGCGGGGCTAAGGGTTCTTCGCCATCCCCATAGAGACAGTCCCCCCACCGCAAGAGTGGGCGGAGCTTGTGATGGGCCTGGTGACAAGACTCAGCCAATGGCAGAGATCCGGCCCGCCAGGCACATGACACAGGGCCCTCCATTGTGACCTATGACACCTAGTGGCCACAGGGTTGGAGCACACCCTGGGAAAGGCTACGCAGGCACAAGGGAGCCCCTGGTGCGGACCGGTTCAGGGCAGTGCCAGAGCAGGCCAGGTACCTCTTTCCCACTTTCCTCAGGATATCAGTACGCAAGGCATCGCCACTCAGCATCTCTTGCCTCTCTCTCTCTCTGTCTCTCTCTGGGTGTCTTCATTCTCTGAAATCTCTTTCCTTCTCCCCCTGAGTCACTTCACAGCTTGGAGTGCCTGACAGAGGGCCTAGAGACAAAAGAGCAAAGGGGGAAGGCCTCTGGCTCTACTGGTTGCCCATGGGCAGAGAAGATCTGCTAGTCTATCTGGAAGGTCTAGAGAGTAGTGATTGATCGGGGAGCTACATCCTGGGCGGACCTGGCCGGGTGAAGCTTGCAGACACGTGGCAGCCTCTCTGGAGACTACTAATTCCGCTCATAACATTCTATGCAAATACCCGGGTGAGTGCCACGGGCAGAAAACATTGACGCATACCTGCCAGAGGCCTATTCTGGGTCTGAAGAGTCCACCCTGCTCTCCAGCAACTCATCATCTCAGCACACACTTTGCCTGCACGCATGGAAACCGCCTCTCTCCACGAATGCCTTCACCTGCTAGGAAACACACGATGTCACTCAGCCAAAGGAGAGCACAGGCAAAGTCAACTGAAGCCCCCATTTTCAAGTTTTTGCCCTCTGCTGCTCCACAGCCTCCGGTGGCACGCTGCATGTGCGTCACTTCTCGGTAGACAAGGCCGAAATCCGGGCATCCAGGGCCCCAGCCGTCCACGGTCTACGGATGGCGGCACATGGATCACCTCTTTGCCTCGTACAGCAGGGAGGCCTGGGCCCTAGACTGGCTCCGCTAGAGCTCCACGACCTCAGCTATTTTCCCTGACCTTTGGCCCGTGCCCTCGTTACTGTGTCATCATCTCTAGTTACACTTCTCTTCCGACCACACTGAATCTGCCACCTGCGGATACCTGAGCGTGGAAATCAACATCTATCACCGGCTGCAGTGTCACAGGTCACTAGGTGTCTAGGCTCAGGGTGACCTTGGCTGTCTTCTGCCCAGGCAAGGAGCCTAATCCTTCCAAGGAAATGAGGACACGTGCTCACTGGTCGACATCCTTTCTTTCATCCACACGGAGGTCTAGATGAGGGGAAAGAGGCCAGGTAGGCCAGGTGAAGGCTGAGTGCGGGGCCTAAGGCTTCTTTCCCAATCACCATGGAGACAGCCACCGCAACGCTGGCCGGAACTTCTGACGGGGACGAGTCACAAACACCGAGCCAATAAGAGAGGTCCAGCCTAACCGGCCAGTTCCGCAGAGCCCTCCATTTTACCCATGGACAGACAACGGCCCCTTGTGTCTTTGGCCACAAAATCGAGGGCACCCAGGGAATAACTTCACAGGAGGCAGCCCTGATGTGAACACCTTCGACACACTGGGCCAGCAGACAGGTACCACTTTTCCACTTACGCTAGGATATCAGTAGGCAAGGCGCCCTTCCTCTGCATCTATGGCCTCTCTGTATGTGTTCATTCAGAGGAATCTCTTCGTTCTACCCCTGAGACATATCACAAGTACGAGGGGCCTGAGAGAGAGCCTGGAGATGAAACGGGGGAGGCTTCTGGCTGGACCACTTCCCCCTGGGTAGAGAATAGCAGGTAGTGTCTCTGGAAGGTCTTAGCTTCTGTTGATTGACATGCGCAATACGGTAGGGGCGGACCCTGGCCAGGTGGAGCTTGTGGGCAGATGCAACCTCTCCGGCGACGAATAATTCCGCGGCTGCTTTGTATGGCAAAAACCTCCCCCCGCCAAGTGGGATGGGTAGAGAACACTGACCCACACCCGCCAGGGGCCTTTCCTGGGACTAAAGATCCCAACATGGTCTCAACGTCGTCACCCTCTCAGCACACACCTTTCCTGCACGCATAATCCTGCCTTTCTCCGTCAGGGCCCTATCCTACCAGGAAAAAAAGCAAGCCGCTCAAAAAGGCCGATGCCAGGGAAATCGAGGAAACGCTGCCATTTTCCAAATTTGGGCTGTCTACTTGTCCCCGCCTCCGCTGCAAGGCTGCGTATGTGGCCGGGCTCTGAAGGGAAGGCCGAAATCCTGGCAGTCTGGGCCCCAGCAGTCCGGTGGTTTATGGACGTGGGGACACGGATGACCTGTTTCCCACATACAGGAGGGACTCTTGGGCCCTTCACTGGCTCGCCATTCAGCTCCACGACGTCCACTTCTGGCCTTGGCCTTTGCTTTGGCTGGTGCCCCACTGAACGTGTGCTCCGGAGCGATGTTTCTCCACCCATCACTATCATGCTGCCACCAGGGGATATGTGAGTGTGGGAGTCACCATTTGTCACTGGCAGCAGTGTCACAAGTCACTAGACTTCCAGGTACCCGCTGACCTAGGCTGCCTTCCCCCCCAGGCAAGGTCCCCAATCCTTTATCCCACATGCTGAGACCAAGGCACTGGCGAACGTTCATTTTTATCGACACAGAGGTCTGAGTGAGGGTCAGCGGGCCAGGTAGGTGAAGTCAAGGCCACGTGGGCGGGGCTAAGGGTTCTTCGCCATCCCCATAGAGACAGTCCCCCCACCGCAAGAGTGGGCGGAGCTTGTGATGGGCCTGGTGACAAGACTCAGCCAATGGCAGAGATCCGGCCCGCCAGGCACATGACACAGGGTCCTCCATTGTGACCTATGACACCTAGTGGCCACAGGGTTGGAGCACACCCTGGGAAAGGCTACGCAGGCACAAGGGAGCCCCTGGTGCGGACCGGTTCAGGGCAGTGCCAGAGCAGGCCAGGTACCTCTTTCCCACTTTCCTCAGGATATCAGTACGCAAGGCATCCCCACTCAGCATCTCTTGCCTCTCTCTCTCTCTGTCTCTCTCTGGGTGTCTTCATTCTCTGAAATCTCTTTCCTTCTCCCCCTGAGTCACTTCACAGCTTGGAGTGCCTGACAGAGGGCCTAGAGACAAAAGAGCAAAGGGGGAAGGCCTCTGGCTCTACTGGTTGCCCATGGGCAGAGAAGATCTGCTAGTCTATCTGGAAGGTCTAGAGAGTAGTGATTGATCGGGGAGCTACATCCTGGGCGGACCTGGCCGGGTGAAGCTTGCTGACACGTGGCAGCCTCTCTGGAGACTACTAATTCCGCTCATAACATTCTATACAAATACCCGGGTGAGTGCCACGGGCAGAAAACATTGACGCATACCTGCCAGAGGCCTATTCTGGGTCTGAAGAGTCCACCGTGGTCTCCAGCAACTCATCATCTCAGCACACACTTTGCCTGCACACATGGAAACCGCCTCTCTCCACGAATGCCTTCACCTGCTAGGAAACACACGATGTCACTCAGCCAAAGGAGAGCACAGGCAAAGTCAACTGAAGCCCCCATTTTCAAGTTTTTGCCCTCTGCTGCTCCACAGCCTCCGGTGGCACGCTGCATGTGCGTCACTTCTCGGTAGACAAGGCCGAAATCCGGGCATCCAGGGCCCCAGCCGTCCACGGTCTACGGATGGCGGCACATGGATCACCTCTTTGCCTCGTACAGCAGGGAGGCCTGGGCCCTAAACTGGCTCCGCTAGAGCTCCAAGACCTCAGCTATTTTCCCTGACCTTTGGCCCGTGCCCTCGTGAGTGTGTCATCATCTCTAGTTACACCTCTCTTCCGACCACACTGAATCCGCCACCTGCGGATACCTGAGCGTGGAAATCAACATTTATCACCGGCTGCAGTGTCACAGGTCACTAGGTGTCTAGGCTCAGGCTGACTTTGGCTGTCTTCTGCCCAGGCAAGGAGCCTAATCCTTCCAACGAAATCAGGACACGTGCTCACTGGTCGACATCCTTACTTTCATCCACACAGCGGTCTAGATGAGGGGAAAGAGGCCAGGTAGGCCAGGTGAAGGCTGAGTGCGGGGCCTAAGGCTTCTTTCCCAATCACCATGGAGACAGGCACCGCAACGCTGGCCGGAACTTCTGACGGGGACGAGTCACAAACACCGAGCCAATAGGAGAGGTCCAGCCTAACCGGCCAGTTCCGCAGAGCCCTCCATTTTACCCATGGACAGACAACGGCCCCTTGCGTCTTTGGCTACAAAATCGAGGGCACACAGGGAATAACTTCACAGGAGGCAACCCCTGATGTGAACACCTTCGACACACTGGGACAGCAGGCAGGTACCTCTTTTCCACTTACGCTAGGATATCAGTAGGCAAGGTGCCCTTCCTCTGCATCTATGGCCTCTCTGTGTGTGTTCATTCAGAGGAATCTCTTCGTTCTACCCCTGAGACACATCACAAGTACGAGGGGCCTGAGAGAGAGCCTGGAGATGAAACGGGGGAGGCTTCTGGCTGGACCGCTTCCCCCTGGGTAGAGAATAGCAGGTAGTGTCTCTGGAAGGTCTTAGCTTCTGTTGATTGACATGCGCAATACGGTAGGGGCGGACCCTGGCCAGGTGGAGCTTGTGGGCAGATGCAACCTCTCCGGCGACGAATAATTCCGCGGCTGCTTTGTATGGCAAAAACCTCCCCCCGCCAAGTGGGATGGGTAGAGAACACTGACCCACACCCGCCAGGGGCCTTTCCTGGGACTAAAGATCCCAACATGGTCTCAACGTCGTCACCCTCTCAGCACACACCTTTCCTGCACGCATAATCCTGCCTTTCTCCGTCAGGGCCCTATCCTACCAGGAAAAAAAGCAAGCCGCTCAAAAAGGCCGATGCCAGGGAAATCGAGGAAACGCTGCCATTTTCCAAATTTGGGCTGTCTACTTGTCCCCGCCTCCGCTGCAAGGCTGCGTATGTGGCCGGGCTCCGAAGGCAAGGCCGAAATCCTGGCAGTCTGGGCCCCAGCAGTCCGGTGGTTTATGGACGTGGGGACACGGATGACCTGTTTCCCACATACAGGAGGGACTCTTGGGCCCTTCACTGGCTCGCCATTCAGCTCCACCACGTCCACTGCTGGCCCTGGCCTTTGCTTTGGCTGGTGCCCCACTGAACGTGTGCTCCGGAGCGATGTTTCTCCACCATCACTATCATTCTGCCACCAGGGGATATGTGAGTGTGGGAGTCACCATTTGTCACTGGCAGCAGTGTCACAAGTCACTAGACTTCCAGGTACCCGCTGACCTAGGCTGCCTTCCCCCCCAGGCAAGGTCCCCAATCCTTTATCCCACATGCTGAGACCAAGGCACTGGCGAACGTTCATTTTTATCGACACAGAGGTCTGAGTGAGGGTCAGCGGGCCAGGTAGGTGAAGTCAAGGCCACGTGGGCGAGGCTAAGGGTTCTTCGCCATCCCCATAGAGACAGTCCCCCCACCGCAAGAGTAGGCGGAGCTTGTGATGGGCCTGGTGACAAGACTCAGCCAATGGCAGAGATCCGGCCCGCCAGGCACATGACACAGGGCCCTCCATTGTGACCTATGACACCTAGTGGCCACAGGGTTGGAGCACACCCTGGGAAAGGCTACGCAGGCACAAGGGAGCCCCTGGTGCGGACCGGTTCAGGGCAGTGCCAGAGCAGGCCAGGTACCTCTTTCCCACTTTCCTCAGGATATCAGTACGCAAGGCATCGCCACTCAGCATCTCTTGCCTCTCTCTCTCTCTGTCTCTCTCTGGGTGTCTTCATTCTCTGAAATCTCTTTCCTTCTCCCCCTGAGTCACTTCACAGCTTGGAGTGCCTGACAGAGGGCCTAGAGACAAAAGAGCAAAGGGGGAAGGCCTCTGGCTCTACTGGTTGCCCATGGGCAGAGAAGATCTGCTAGTCTATCTGGAAGGTCTAGAGAGTAGTGATTGATCGGGGAGCTACATCCTGGGCGGACCTGGCCGGGTGAAGCTTGCTGACACGTGGCAGCCTCTCTGGAGACTACTAATTCCGCTCATAACATTCTATACAAATACCCGGGTGAGTGCCACGGGCAGAAAACATTGACGCATACCTGCCAGAGGCCTATTCTGGGTCTGAAGAGTCCACCCTGGTCTCCAGCAACTCATCATCTCAGCACACACTTTGCCTGCACGCATGGAAACCGCCTCTCTCCACGAATGCCTTCACCTGCTAGGAAACACACGATGTCACTCAGCCAAAGGAGAGCACAGGCAAAGTCAACTGAAGCCCCCATTTTCAAGTTTTTGCCCTCTGCTGCTCCACAGCCTCCGGTGGCACGCTGCATGTGCGTCACTTCTCGGTAGACAAGGCCGAAATCCGGGCATCCAGGGCCCCAGCCGTCCACGGTCTACGGATGGCGGCACATGGATCACCTCTTTGCCTCGTACAGCAGGGAGGCCTGGGCCCTAAACTGGCTCCGCTAGAGCTCCAAGACCTCAGCTATTTTCCCTGACCTTTGGCCCGTGCCCTCGTGAGTGTGTCATCATCTCTAGTTACACCTCTCTTCCGACCACACTGAATCCGCCACCTGCGGATACCTGAGCGTGGAAATCAACATTTATCACCGGCTGCAGTGTCACAGGTCACTAGGTGTCTAGGCTCAGGCTGACTTTGGCTGTCTTCTGCCCAGGCAAGGAGCCTAATCCTTCCAACGAAATCAGGACACGTGCTCACTGGTCGACATCCTTACTTTCATCCACACAGCGGTCTAGATGAGGGGAAAGAGGCCAGGTAGGCCAGGTGAAGGCTGAGTGCGGGGCCTAAGGCTTCTTTCCCAATCACCATGGAGACAGGCACCGCAACGCTGGCCGGAACTTCTGACGGGGACGAGTCACAAACACCGAGCCAATAGGAGAGGTCCAGCCTAACCGGCCAGTTCCGCAGAGCCCTCCATTTTACCCATGGACAGACAACGGCCCCTTGCGTCTTTGGCTACAAAATCGAGGGCACACAGGGAATAACTTCACAGGAGGCAACCCCTGATGTGAACACCTTCGACACACTGGGACAGCAGGCAGGTACCTCTTTTCCACTTACGCTAGGATATCAGTAGGCAAGGTGCCCTTCCTCTGCATCTATGGCCTCTCTGTGTGTGTTCATTCAGAGGAATCTCTTCGTTCTACCCCTGAGACACATCACAAGTACGAGGGGCCTGAGAGAGAGCCTGGAGATGAAACGGGGGAGGCTTCTGGCTGGACCGCTTCCCCCTGGGTAGAGAATAGCAGGTAGTGTCTCTGGAAGGTCTTAGCTTCTGTTGATTGACATGCGCAATACAGTAGGGGCGGACCCTGGCCAGGTGGAGCTTGTGGGCAGATGCAACCTCTCTGGCGACGAATAATTCCGCGGCTGCTTTGTATGGCAAAAACCTCCCCCCGCCAAGTGGGATGGGTAGAGAACACTGACCCACACCCGCCAGGGGCCTTTCCTGGGACTAAAGATCCCAACATGGTCTCAACGTCGTCACCCTCTCAGCACACACCTTTCCTGCACGCATAATCCTGCCTTTCTCCGTCAGGGCCCTATCCTACCAGGAAAAAAAGCAAGCCGCTCAAAAAGGCCGATGCCAGGGAAATCGAGGAAACGCTGCCATTTTCCAAATTTGGGCTGTCTACTTGTCCCCGCCTCCGCTGCAAGGCTGCGTATGTGGCCGGGCTCCGAAGGCAAGGCCGAAATCCTGGCAGTCTGGGCCCCAGCAGTCCGGTGGTTTATGGACGTGGGGACACGGATGACCTGTTTCCCACATACAGGAGGGACTCTTGGGCCCTTCACTGGCTCGCCATTCAGCTCCACCACGTCCACTGCTGGCCCTGGCCTTTGCTTTGGCTGGTGCCCCACTGAACGTGTGCTCCGGAGCGATGTTTCTCCACCATCACTATCATTCTGCCACCAGGGGATATGTGAGTGTGGGAGTCACCATTTGTCACTGGCAGCAGTGTCACAAGTCACTAGACTTCCAGGTACCCGCTGACCTAGGCTGCCTTCCCCCCCAGGCAAGGTCCCCAATCCTTTATCCCACATGCTGAGACCAAGGCACTGGCGAACGTTCATTTTTATCGACACAGAGGTCTGAGTGAGGGTCAGCGGGCCAGGTAGGTGAAGTCAAGGCCACGTGGGCGGGGCTAAGGGTTCTTCGCCATCCCCATAGAGACAGTCCCCCCACCGCAAGAGTAGGCGGAGCTTGTGATGGGCCTGGTGACAAGACTCAGCCAATGGCAGAGATCCGGTCCGCCAGGCACATGACACAGGGCCCTCCATTGTGACCTATGACACCTAGTGGCCACAGGGTTGGAGCACACCCTGGGAAAGGCTACGCAGGCACAAGGGAGCCCCTGGTGCGGACCGGTTCAGGGCAGTGCCAGAGCAGGCCAGGTACCTCTTTCCCACTTTCCTCAGGATATCAGTACGCAAGGCATCGCCACTCAGCATCTCTTGCCTCTCTCTCTCTCTGTCTCTCTCTGGGTGTCTTCATTCTCTGAAATCTCTTTCCTTCTCCCCCTGAGTCACTTCACAGCTTGGAGTGCCTGACAGAGGGCCTAGAGACAAAAGAGCAAAGGGGGAAGGCCTCTGGCTCTACTGGTTGCCCATGGGCAGAGAAGATCTGCTAGTCTATCTGGAAGGTCTAGAGAGTAGTGATTGATCGGGGAGCTACATCCTGGGCGGACCTGGCCGGGTGAAGCTTGCTGACACGTGGCAGCCTCTCTGGAGACTACTAATTCCGCTCATAACATTCTATACAAATACCCGGGTGAGTGCCACGGGCAGAAAACATTGACGCATACCTGCCAGAGGCCTATTCTGGGTCTGAAGAGTCCACCCTGGTCTCCAGCAACTCATCATCTCAGCACACACTTTGCCTGCACGCATGGAAACCGCCTCTCTCCACGAATGCCTTCACCTGCTAGGAAACACACGATGTCACTCAGCCAAAGGAGAGCACAGGCAAAGTCAACTGAAGCCCCCATTTTCAAGTTTTTGCCCTCTGCTGCTCCACAGCCTCCGGTGGCACGCTGCATGTGCGTCACTTCTCGGTAGACAAGGCCGAAATCCGGGCATCCAGGGCCCCAGCCGTCCACGGTCTACGGATGGCGGCACATGGATCACCTCTTTGCCTCGTACAGCAGGGAGGCCTGGGCCCTAAACTGGCTCCGCTAGAGCTCCAAGACCTCAGCTATTTTCCCTGACCTTTGGCCCGTGCCCTCGTGAGTGTGTCATCATCTCTAGTTACACCTCTCTTCCGACCACACTGAATCCGCCACCTGCGGATACCTGAGCGTGGAAATCAACATTTATCACCGGCTGCAGTGTCACAGGTCACTAGGTGTCTAGGCTCAGGCTGACTTTGGCTGTCTTCTGCCCAGGCAAGGAGCCTAATCCTTCCAACGAAATCAGGACACGTGCTCACTGGTCGACATCCTTACTTTCATCCACACAGCGGTCTAGATGAGGGGAAAGAGGCCAGGTAGGCCAGGTGAAGGCTGAGTGCGGGGCCTAAGGCTTCTTTCCCAATCACCATGGAGACAGGCACCGCAACGCTGGCCGGAACTTCTGACGGGGACGAGTCACAAACACCGAGCCAATAGGAGAGGTCCAGCCTAACCGGCCAGTTCCGCAGAGCCCTCCATTTTACCCATGGACAGACAACGGCCCCTTGCGTCTTTGGCTACAAAATCGAGGGCACACAGGGAATAACTTCACAGGAGGCAACCCCTGATGTGAACACCTTCGACACACTGGGACAGCAGGCAGGTACCTCTTTTCCACTTACGCTAGGATATCAGTAGGCAAGGTGCCCTTCCTCTGCATCTATGGCCTCTCTGTGTGTGTTCATTCAGAGGAATCTCTTCGTTCTACCCCTGAGACACATCACAAGTACGAGGGGCCTGAGAGAGAGCCTGGAGATGAAACGGGGGAGGCTTCTGGCTGGACCGCTTCCCCCTGGGTAGAGAATAGCAGGTAGTGTTTCTGGAAGGTCTTAGCTTCTGTTGATTGACATGCGCAATACAGTAGGGGCGGACCCTGGCCAGGTGGAGCTTGTGGGCAGATGCAACCTCTCCGGCGACGAATAATTCCGCGGCTGCTTTGTATGGCAAAAACCTCCCCCCGCCAAGTGGGATGGGTAGAGAACACTGACCCACACCCGCCAGGGGCCTTTCCTGGGACTAAAGATCCCAACATGGTCTCAACGTCGTCACCCTCTCAGCACACACCTTTCCTGCACGCATAATCCTGCCTTTCTCCGTCAGGGCCCTATCCTACCAGGAAAAAAAGCAAGCCGCTCAAAAAGGCCGATGCCAGGGAAATCGAGGAAACGCTGCCATTTTCCAAATTTGGGCTGTCTACTTGTCCCCGCCTCCGCTGCAAGGCTGCGTATGTGGCCGGGCTCCGAAGGCAAGGCCGAAATCCTGGCAGTCTGGGCCCCAGCAGTCCGGTGGTTTATGGACGTGGGGACACGGATGACCTGTTTCCCACATACAGGAGGGACTCTTGGGCCCTTCACTGGCTCGCCATTCAGCTCCACCACGTCCACTGCTGGCCCTGGCCTTTGCTTTGGCTGGTGCCCCACTGAACGTGTGCTCCGGAGCGATGTTTCTCCACCATCACTATCATTCTGCCACCAGGGGATATGTGAGTGTGGGAGTCACCATTTGTCACTGGCAGCAGTGTCACAAGTCACTAGACTTCCAGGTACCCGCTGACCTAGGCTGCCTTCCCCCCCAGGCAAGGTCCCCAATCCTTTATCCCACATGCTGAGACCAAGGCACTGGCGAACGTTCATTTTTATCGACACAGAGGTCTGAGTGAGGGTCAGCGGGCCAGGTAGGTGAAGTCAAGGCCACGTGGGCGGGGCTAAGGGTTCTTCGCCATCCCCATAGAGACAGTCCCCCCACCGCAAGAGTAGGCGGAGCTTGTGATGGGCCTGGTGACAAGACTCAGCCAATGGCAGAGATCCGGTCCGCCAGGCACATGACACAGGGCCCTCCATTGTGACCTATGACACCTAGTGGCCACAGGGTTGGAGCACACCCTGGGAAAGGCTACGCAGGCACAAGGGAGCCCCTGGTGCGGACCGGTTCAGGGCAGTGCCAGAGCAGGCCAGGTACCTCTTTCCCACTTTCCTCAGGATATCAGTACGCAAGGCATCCCCACTCAGCATCTCTTGCCTCTCTCTCTCTCTGTCTCTCTCTGGGTGTCTTCATTCTCTGAAATCTCTTTCCTTCTCCCCCTGAGTCACTTCACAGCTTGGAGTGCCTGACAGAGGGCCTAGAGACAAAAGAGCAAAGGGGGAAGGCCTCTGGCTCTACTGGTTGCCCATGGGCAGAGAAGATCTGCTAGTCTATCTGGAAGGTCTAGAGAGTAGTGATTGATCGGGGAGCTACATCCTGGGCGGACCTGGCCGGGTGAAGCTTGCTGACACGTGGCAGCCTCTCTGGAGACTACTAATTCCGCTCATAACATTCTATACAAATACCCGGGTGAGTGCCACGGGCAGAAAACATTGACGCATACCTGCCAGAGGCCTATTCTGGGTCTGAAGAGTCCACCCTGGTCTCCAGCAACTCATCATCTCAGCACACACTTTGCCTGCACGCATGGAAACCGCCTCTCTCCACGAATGCCTTCACCTGCTAGGAAACACACGATGTCACTCAGCCAAAGGAGAGCACAGGCAAAGTCAACTGAAGCCCCCATTTTCAAGTTTTTGCCCTCTGCTGCTCCACAGCCTCCGGTGGCACGCTGCATGTGCGTCACTTCTCGGTAGACAAGGCCGAAATCCGGGCATCCAGGGCCCCAGCCGTCCACGGTCTACGGATGGCGGCACATGGATCACCTCTTTGCCTCGTACAGCAGGGAGGCCTGGGCCCTAAACTGGCTCCGCTAGAGCTCCAAGACCTCAGCTATTTTCCCTGACCTTTGGCCCGTGCCCTCGTGAGTGTGTCATCATCTCTAGTTACACCTCTCTTCCGACCACACTGAATCCGCCACCTGCGGATACCTGAGCGTGGAAATCAACATTTATCACCGGCTGCAGTGTCACAGGTCACTAGGTGTCTAGGCTCAGGCTGACTTTGGCTGTCTTCTGCCCAGGCAAGGAGCCTAATCCTTCCAACGAAATCAGGACACGTGCTCACTGGTCGACATCCTTACTTTCATCCACACAGCGGTCTAGATGAGGGGAAAGAGGCCAGGTAGGCCAGGTGAAGGCTGAGTGCGGGGCCTAAGGCTTCTTTCCCAATCACCATGGAGACAGGCACCGCAACGCTGGCCGGAACTTCTGACGGGGACGAGTCACAAACACCGAGCCAATAGGAGAGGTCCAGCCTAACCGGCCAGTTCCGCAGAGCCCTCCATTTTACCCATGGACAGACAACGGCCCCTTGCGTCTTTGGCTACAAAATCGAGGGCACACAGGGAATAACTTCACAGGAGGCAACCCCTGATGTGAACACCTTCGACACACTGGGACAGCAGGCAGGTACCTCTTTTCCACTTACGCTAGGATATCAGTAGGCAAGGTGCCCTTCCTCTGCATCTATGGCCTCTCTGTGTGTGTTCATTCAGAGGAATCTCTTCGTTCTACCCCTGAGACACATCACAAGTACGAGGGGCCTGAGAGAGAGCCTGGAGATGAAACGGGGGAGGCTTCTGGCTGGACCGCTTCCCCCTGGGTAGAGAATAGCAGGTAGTGTTTCTGGAAGGTCTTAGCTTCTGTTGATTGACATGCGCAATACAGTAGGGGCGGACCCTGGCCAGGTGGAGCTTGTGGGCAGATGCAACCTCTCCGGCGACGAATAATTCCGCGGCTGCTTTGTATGGCAAAAACCTCCCCCCGCCAAGTGGGATGGGTAGAGAACACTGACCCACACCCGCCAGGGGCCTTTCCTGGGACTAAAGATCCCAACATGGTCTCAACGTCGTCACCCTCTCAGCACACACCTTTCCTGCACGCATAATCCTGCCTTTCTCCGTCAGGGCCCTATCCTACCAGGAAAAAAAGCAAGCCGCTCAAAAAGGCCGATGCCAGGGAAATCGAGGAAACGCTGCCATTTTCCAAATTTGGGCTGTCTACTTGTCCCCGCCTCCGCTGCAAGGCTGCGTATGTGGCCGGGCTCCGAAGGCAAGGCCGAAATCCTGGCAGTCTGGGCCCCAGCAGTCCGGTGGTTTATGGACGTGGGGACACGGATGACCTGTTTCCCACATACAGGAGGGACTCTTGGGCCCTTCACTGGCTCGCCATTCAGCTCCACCACGTCCACTGCTGGCCCTGGCCTTTGCTTTGGCTGGTGCCCCACTGAACGTGTGCTCCGGAGCGATGTTTCTCCACCATCACTATCATTCTGCCACCAGGGGATATGTGAGTGTGGGAGTCACCATTTGTCACTGGCAGCAGTGTCACAAGTCACTAGACTTCCAGGTACCCGCTGACCTAGGCTGCCTTCCCCCCCAGGCAAGGTCCCCAATCCTTTATCCCACATGCTGAGACCAAGGCACTGGCGAACGTTCATTTTTATCGACACAGAGGTCTGAGTGAGGGTCAGCGGGCCAGGTAGGTGAAGTCAAGGCCACGTGGGCGGGGCTAAGGGTTCTTCGCCATCCCCATAGAGACAGTCCCCCCACCGCAAGAGTAGGCGGAGCTTGTGATGGGCCTGGTGACAAGACTCAGCCAATGGCAGAGATCCGGTCCGCCAGGCACATGACACAGGGCCCTCCATTGTGACCTATGACACCTAGTGGCCACAGGGTTGGAGCACACCCTGGGAAAGGCTACGCAGGCACAAGGGAGCCCCTGGTGCGGACCGGTTCAGGGCAGTGCCAGAGCAGGCCAGGTACCTCTTTCCCACTTTCCTCAGGATATCAGTACGCAAGGCATCCCCACTCAGCATCTCTTGCCTCTCTCTCTCTCTGTCTCTCTCTGGGTGTCTTCATTCTCTGAAATCTCTTTCCTTCTCCCCCTGAGTCACTTCACAGCTTGGAGTGCCTGACAGAGTGCCTAGAGACAAAAGAGCAAAGGGGGAAGGCCTCTGGCTCTACTGGTTGCCCATGGGCAGAGAAGATCTGCTAGTCTATCTGGAAGGTCTAGAGAGTAGTGATTGATCGGGGAGCTACATCCTGGGCGGACCTGGCCGGGTGAAGCTTGCTGACACGTGGCAGCCTCTCTGGAGACTACTAATTCCGCTCATAACATTCTATACAAATACCCGGGTGAGTGCCACGGGCAGAAAACATTGACGCATACCTGCCAGAGGCCTATTCTGGGTCTGAAGAGTCCACCCTGGTCTCCAGCAACTCATCATCTCAGCACACACTTTGCCTGCACGCATGGAAACCGCCTCTCTCCACGAATGCCTTCACCTGCTAGGAAACACACGATGTCACTCAGCCAAAGGAGAGCACAGGCAAAGTCAACTGAAGCCCCCATTTTCAAGTTTTTGCCCTCTGCTGCTCCACAGCCTCCGGTGGCACGCTGCATGTGCGTCACTTCTCGGTAGACAAGGCCGAAATCCGGGCATCCAGGGCCCCAGCCGTCCACGGTCTACGGATGGCGGCACATGGATCACCTCTTTGCCTCGTACAGCAGGGAGGCCTGGGCCCTAAACTGGCTCCGCTAGAGCTCCAAGACCTCAGCTATTTTCCCTGACCTTTGGCCCGTGCCCTCGTGAGTGTGTCATCATCTCTAGTTACACCTCTCTTCCGACCACACTGAATCCGCCACCTGCGGATACCTGAGCGTGGAAATCAACATTTATCACCGGCTGCAGTGTCACAGGTCACTAGGTGTCTAGGCTCAGGCTGACTTTGGCTGTCTTCTGCCCAGGCAAGGAGCCTAATCCTTCCAACGAAATCAGGACACGTGCTCACTGGTCGACATCCTTACTTTCATCCACACAGCGGTCTAGATGAGGGGAAAGAGGCCAGGTAGGCCAGGTGAAGGCTGAGTGCGGGGCCTAAGGCTTCTTTCCCAATCACCATGGAGACAGGCACCGCAACGCTGGCCGGAACTTCTGACGGGGACGAGTCACAAACACCGAGCCAATAGGAGAGGTCCAGCCTAACCGGCCAGTTCCGCAGAGCCCTCCATTTTACCCATGGACAGACAACGGCCCCTTGCGTCTTTGGCTACAAAATCGAGGGCACACAGGGAATAACTTCACAGGAGGCAACCCCTGATGTGAACACCTTCGACACACTGGGACAGCAGGCAGGTACCTCTTTTCCACTTACGCTAGGATATCAGTAGGCAAGGTGCCCTTCCTCTGCATCTATGGCCTCTCTGTGTGTGTTCATTCAGAGGAATCTCTTCGTTCTACCCCTGAGACACATCACAAGTACGAGGGGCCTGAGAGAGAGCCTGGAGATGAAACGGGGGAGGCTTCTGGCTGGACCGCTTCCCCCTGGGTAGAGAATAGCAGGTAGTGTCTCTGGAAGGTCTTAGCTTCTGTTGATTGACATGCGCAATACAGTAGGGGCGGACCCTGGCCAGGTGGAGCTTGTGGGCAGATGCAACCTCTCCGGCGACGAATAATTCCGCGGCTGCTTTGTATGGCAAAAACCTCCCCCCGCCAAGTGGGATGGGTAGAGAACACTGACCCACACCCGCCAGGGGCCTTTCCTGGGACTAAAGATCCCAACATGGTCTCAACGTCGTCACCCTCTCAGCACACACCTTTCCTGCACGCATAATCCTGCCTTTCTCCGTCAGGGCCCTATCCTACCAGGAAAAAAAGCAAGCCGCTCAAAAAGGCCGATGCCAGGGAAATCGAGGAAACGCTGCCATTTTCCAAATTTGGGCTGTCTACTTGTCCCCGCCTCCGCTGCAAGGCTGCGTATGTGGCCGGGCTCCGAAGGCAAGGCCGAAATCCTGGCAGTCTGGGCCCCAGCAGTCCGGTGGTTTATGGACGTGGGGACACGGATGACCTGTTTCCCACATACAGGAGGGACTCTTGGGCCCTTCACTGGCTCGCCATTCAGCTCCACCACGTCCACTGCTGGCCCTGGCCTTTGCTTTGGCTGGTGCCCCACTGAACGTGTGCTCCGGAGCGATGTTTCTCCACCATCACTATCATTCTGCCACCAGGGGATATGTGAGTGTGGGAGTCACCATTTGTCACTGGCAGCAGTGTCACAAGTCACTAGACTTCCAGGTACCCGCTGACCTAGGCTGCCTTCCCCCCCAGGCAAGGTCCCCAATCCTTTATCCCACATGCTGAGACCAAGGCACTGGCGAACGTTCATTTTTATCGACACAGAGGTCTGAGTGAGGGTCAACGGGCCAGGTAGGTGAAGTCAAGGCCACGTGGGCGGGGCTAAGGGTTCTTCGCCATCCCCATAGAGACAGTCCCCCCACCGCAAGAGTAGGCGGAGCTTGTGATGGGCCTGGTGACAAGACTCAGCCAATGGCAGAGATCCGGCCCGCCAGGCACATGACACAGGGCCCTCCATTGTGACCTATGACACCTAGTGGCCACAGGGTTGGAGCACACCCTGGGAAAGGCTACGCAGGCACAAGGGAGCCCCTGGTGCGGACCGGTTCAGGGCAGTGCCAGAGCAGGCCAGGTACCTCTTTCCCACTTTCCTCAGGATATCAGTACGCAAGGCATCGCCACTCAGCATCTCTTGCCTCTCTCTCTCTCTGTCTCTCTCTGGGTGTCTTCATTCTCTGAAATCTCTTTCCTTCTCCCCCTGAGTCACTTCACAGCTTGGAGTGCCTGACAGAGGGCCTAGAGACAAAAGAGCAAAGGGGGAAGGCCTCTGGCTCTACTGGTTGCCCATGGGCAGAGAAGATCTGCTAGTCTATCTGGAAGGTCTAGAGAGTAGTGATTGATCGGGGAGCTACATCCTGGGCGGACCTGGCCGGGTGAAGCTTGCTGACACGTGGCAGCCTCTCTGGAGACTACTAATTCCGCTCATAACATTCTATACAAATACCCGGGTGAGTGCCACGGGCAGAAAACATTGACGCATACCTGCCAGAGGCCTATTCTGGGTCTGAAGAGTCCACCCTGGTCTCCAGCAACTCATCATCTCAGCACACACTTTGCCTGCACACATGGAAACCGCCTCTCTCCACGAATGCCTTCACCTGCTAGGAAACACACGATGTCACTCAGCCAAAGGAGAGCACAGGCAAAGTCAACTGAAGCCCCCATTTTCAAGTTTTTGCCCTCTGCTGCTCCACAGCCTCCGGTGGCACGCTGCATGTGCGTCACTTCTCGGTAGACAAGGCCGAAATCCGGGCATCCAGGGCCCCAGCCGTCCACGGTCTACGGATGGCGGCACATGGATCACCTCTTTGCCTCGTACAGCAGGGAGGCCTGGGCCCTAAACTGGCTCCGCTAGAGCTCCAAGACCTCAGCTATTTTCCCTGACCTTTGGCCCGTGCCCTCGTGAGTGTGTCATCATCTCTAGTTACACCTCTCTTCCGACCACACTGAATCCGCCACCTGCGGATACCTGAGCGTGGAAATCAACATTTATCACCGGCTGCAGTGTCACAGGTCACTAGGTGTCTAGGCTCAGGCTGACTTTGGCTGTCTTCTGCCCAGGCAAGGAGCCTAATCCTTCCAACGAAATCAGGACACGTGCTCACTGGTCGACATCCTTACTTTCATCCACACAGCGGTCTAGATGAGGGGAAAGAGGCCAGGTAGGCCAGGTGAAGGCTGAGTGCGGGGCCTAAGGCTTCTTTCCCAATCACCATGGAGACAGCCACCGCAACGCTGGCCGGAACTTCTGACGGGGACGAGTCACAAACACCGAGCCAATAGGAGAGGTCCAGCCTAACCGGCCAGTTCCGCAGAGCCCTCCATTTTACCCATGGACAGACAACGGCCCCTTGCGTCTTTGGCTACAAAATCGAGGGCACACAGGGAATAACTTCACAGGAGGCAACCCCTGATGTGAACACCTTCGACACACTGGGACAGCAGGCAGGTACCTCTTTTCCACTTACGCTAGGATATCAGTAGGCAAGGTGCCCTTCCTCTGCATCTATGGCCTCTCTGTGTGTGTTCATTCAGAGGAATCTCTTCGTTCTACCCCTGAGACACATCACAAGTACGAGGGGCCTGAGAGAGAGCCTGGAGATGAAACGGGGGAGGCTTCTGGCTGGACCGCTTCCCCCTGGGTAGAGAATAGCAGGTAGTGTTTCTGGAAGGTCTTAGCTTCTGTTGATTGACATGCGCAATACAGTAGGGGCGGACCCTGGCCAGGTGGAGCTTGTGGGCAGATGCAACCTCTCCGGCGACGAATAATTCCGCGGCTGCTTTGTATGGCAAAAACCTCCCCCCGCCAAGTGGGATGGGTAGAGAACACTGACCCACACCCGCCAGGGGCCTTTCCTGGGACTAAAGATCCCAACATGGTCTCAACGTCGTCACCCTCTCAGCACACACCTTTCCTGCACGCATAATCCTGCCTTTCTCCGTCAGGGCCCTATCCTACCAGGAAAAAAAGCAAGCCGCTCAAAAAGGCCGATGCCAGGGAAATCGAGGAAACGCTGCCATTTTCCAAATTTGGGCTGTCTACTTGTCCCCGCCTCCGCTGCAAGGCTGCGTATGTGGCCGGGCTCCGAAGGCAAGGCCGAAATCCTGGCAGTCTGGGCCCCAGCAGTCCGGTGGTTTATGGACGTGGGGACACGGATGACCTGTTTCCCACATACAGGAGGGACTCTTGGGCCCTTCACTGGCTCGCCATTCAGCTCCACCACGTCCACTGCTGGCCCTGGCCTTTGCTTTGGCTGGTGCCCCACTGAACGTGTGCTCCGGAGCGATGTTTCTCCACCATCACTATCATTCTGCCACCAGGGGATATGTGAGTGTGGGAGTCACCATTTGTCACTGGCAGCAGTGTCACAAGTCACTAGACTTCCAGGTACCCGCTGACCTAGGCTGCCTTCCCCCCCAGGCAAGGTCCCCAATCCTTTATCCCACATGCTGAGACCAAGGCACTGGCGAACGTTCATTTTTATCGACACAGAGGTCTGAGTGAGGGTCAGCGGGCCAGGTAGGTGAAGTCAAGGCCACGTGGGCGGGGCTAAGGGTTCTTCGCCATCCCCATAGAGACAGTCCCCCCACCGCAAGAGTAGGCGGAGCTTGTGATGGGCCTGGTGACAAGACTCAGCCAATGGCAGAGATCCGGTCCGCCAGGCACATGACACAGGGCCCTCCATTGTGACCTATGACACCTAGTGGCCACAGGGTTGGAGCACACCCTGGGAAAGGCTACGCAGGCACAAGGGAGCCCCTGGTGCGGACCGGTTCAGGGCAGTGCCAGAGCAGGCCAGGTACCTCTTTCCCACTTTCCTCAGGATATCAGTACGCAAGGCATCCCCACTCAGCATCTCTTGCCTCTCTCTCTCTCTGTCTCTCTCTGGGTGTCTTCATTCTCTGAAATCTCTTTCCTTCTCCCCCTGAGTCACTTCACAGCTTGGAGTGCCTGACAGAGTGCCTAGAGACAAAAGAGCAAAGGGGGAAGGCCTCTGGCTCTACTGGTTGCCCATGGGCAGAGAAGATCTGCTAGTCTATCTGGAAGGTCTAGAGAGTAGTGATTGATCGGGGAGCTACATCCTGGGCGGACCTGGCCGGGTGAAGCTTGCTGACACGTGGCAGCCTCTCTGGAGACTACTAATTCCGCTCATAACATTCTATACAAATACCCGGGTGAGTGCCACGGGCAGAAAACATTGACGCATACCTGCCAGAGGCCTATTCTGGGTCTGAAGAGTCCACCCTGGTCTCCAGCAACTCATCATCTCAGCACACACTTTGCCTGCACGCATGGAAACCGCCTCTCTCCACGAATGCCTTCACCTGCTAGGAAACACACGATGTCACTCAGCCAAAGGAGAGCACAGGCAAAGTCAACTGAAGCCCCCATTTTCAAGTTTTTGCCCTCTGCTGCTCCACAGCCTCCGGTGGCACGCTGCATGTGCGTCACTTCTCGGTAGACAAGGCCGAAATCCGGGCATCCAGGGCCCCAGCCGTCCACGGTCTACGGATGGCGGCACATGGATCACCTCTTTGCCTCGTACAGCAGGGAGGCCTGGGCCCTAAACTGGCTCCGCTAGAGCTCCAAGACCTCAGCTATTTTCCCTGACCTTTGGCCCGTGCCCTCGTGAGTGTGTCATCATCTCTAGTTACACCTCTCTTCCGACCACACTGAATCCGCCACCTGCGGATACCTGAGCGTGGAAATCAACATTTATCACCGGCTGCAGTGTCACAGGTCACTAGGTGTCTAGGCTCAGGCTGACTTTGGCTGTCTTCTGCCCAGGCAAGGAGCCTAATCCTTCCAACGAAATCAGGACACGTGCTCACTGGTCGACATCCTTACTTTCATCCACACAGCGGTCTAGATGAGGGGAAAGAGGCCAGGTAGGCCAGGTGAAGGCTGAGTGCGGGGCCTAAGGCTTCTTTCCCAATCACCATGGAGACAGGCACCGCAACGCTGGCCGGAACTTCTGACGGGGACGAGTCACAAACACCGAGCCAATAGGAGAGGTCCAGCCTAACCGGCCAGTTCCGCAGAGCCCTCCATTTTACCCATGGACAGACAACGGCCCCTTGCGTCTTTGGCTACAAAATCGAGGGCACACAGGGAATAACTTCACAGGAGGCAACCCCTGATGTGAACACCTTCGACACACTGGGACAGCAGGCAGGTACCTCTTTTCCACTTACGCTAGGATATCAGTAGGCAAGGTGCCCTTCCTCTGCATCTATGGCCTCTCTGTGTGTGTTCATTCAGAGGAATCTCTTCGTTCTACCCCTGAGACACATCACAAGTACGAGGGGCCTGAGAGAGAGCCTGGAGATGAAACGGGGGAGGCTTCTGGCTGGACCGCTTCCCCCTGGGTAGAGAATAGCAGGTAGTGTCTCTGGAAGGTCTTAGCTTCTGTTGATTGACATGCGCAATACAGTAGGGGCGGACCCTGGCCAGGTGGAGCTTGTGGGCAGATGCAACCTCTCCGGCGACGAATAATTCCGCGGCTGCTTTGTATGGCAAAAACCTCCCCCCGCCAAGTGGGATGGGTAGAGAACACTGACCCACACCCGCCAGGGGCCTTTCCTGGGACTAAAGATCCCAACATGGTCTCAACGTCGTCACCCTCTCAGCACACACCTTTCCTGCACGCATAATCCTGCCTTTCTCCGTCAGGGCCCTATCCTACCAGGAAAAAAAGCAAGCCGCTCAAAAAGGCCGATGCCAGGGAAATCGAGGAAACGCTGCCATTTTCCAAATTTGGGCTGTCTACTTGTCCCCGCCTCCGCTGCAAGGCTGCGTATGTGGCCGGGCTCCGAAGGCAAGGCCGAAATCCTGGCAGTCTGGGCCCCAGCAGTCCGGTGGTTTATGGACGTGGGGACACGGATGACCTGTTTCCCACATACAGGAGGGACTCTTGGGCCCTTCACTGGCTCGCCATTCAGCTCCACCACGTCCACTGCTGGCCCTGGCCTTTGCTTTGGCTGGTGCCCCACTGAACGTGTGCTCCGGAGCGATGTTTCTCCACCATCACTATCATTCTGCCACCAGGGGATATGTGAGTGTGGGAGTCACCATTTGTCACTGGCAGCAGTGTCACAAGTCACTAGACTTCCAGGTACCCGC
The DNA here is from genome assembly GCF_030014295.1 of Loxodonta africana. Lineage (NCBI taxonomy): Eukaryota > Metazoa > Chordata > Mammalia > Proboscidea > Elephantidae > Loxodonta > Loxodonta africana. Next base: position 222,343 of record NW_026974850.1, on the reverse strand, counting down.
TGACCTAGGCTGCCTTCCCCCCCAGGCAAGGTCCCCAATCCTTTATCCCACATGCTGAGACCAAGGCACTGGCGAACGTTCATTTTTATCGACACAGAGGTCTGAGTGAGGGTCAACGGGCCAGGTAGGTGAAGTCAAGGCCACGTGGGCGGGGCTAAGGGTTCTTCGCCATCCCCATAGAGACAGTCCCCCCACCGCAAGAGTAGGCGGAGCTTGTGATGGGCCTGGTGACAAGACTCAGCCAATGGCAGAGATCCGGCCCGCCAGGCACATGACACAGGGCCCTCCATTGTGACCTATGACACCTAGTGGCCACAGGGTTGGAGCACACCCTGGGAAAGGCTACGCAGGCACAAGGGAGCCCCTGGTGCGGACCGGTTCAGGGCAGTGCCAGAGCAGGCCAGGTACCTCTTTCCCACTTTCCTCAGGATATCAGTACGCAAGGCATCGCCACTCAGCATCTCTTGCCTCTCTCTCTCTCTGTCTCTCTCTGGGTGTCTTCATTCTCTGAAATCTCTTTCCTTCTCCCCCTGAGTCACTTCACAGCTTGGAGTGCCTGACAGAGGGCCTAGAGACAAAAGAGCAAAGGGGGAAGGCCTCTGGCTCTACTGGTTGCCCATGGGCAGAGAAGATCTGCTAGTCTATCTGGAAGGTCTAGAGAGTAGTGATTGATCGGGGAGCTACATCCTGGGCGGACCTGGCCGGGTGAAGCTTGCTGACACGTGGCAGCCTCTCTGGAGACTACTAATTCCGCTCATAACATTCTATACAAATACCCGGGTGAGTGCCACGGGCAGAAAACATTGACGCATACCTGCCAGAGGCCTATTCTGGGTCTGAAGAGTCCACCCTGGTCTCCAGCAACTCATCATCTCAGCACACACTTTGCCTGCACACATGGAAACCGCCTCTCTCCACGAATGCCTTCACCTGCTAGGAAACACACGATGTCACTCAGCCAAAGGAGAGCACAGGCAAAGTCAACTGAAGCCCCCATTTTCAAGTTTTTGCCCTCTGCTGCTCCACAGCCTCCGGTGGCACGCTGCATGTGCGTCACTTCTCGGTAGACAAGGCCGAAATCCGGGCATCCAGGGCCCCAGCCGTCCACGGTCTACGGATGGCGGCACATGGATCACCTCTTTGCCTCGTACAGCAGGGAGGCCTGGGCCCTAAACTGGCTCCGCTAGAGCTCCAAGACCTCAGCTATTTTCCCTGACCTTTGGCCCGTGCCCTCGTGAGTGTGTCATCATCTCTAGTTACACCTCTCTTCCGACCACACTGAATCCGCCACCTGCGGATACCTGAGCGTGGAAATCAACATTTATCACCGGCTGCAGTGTCACAGGTCACTAGGTGTCTAGGCTCAGGCTGACTTTGGCTGTCTTCTGCCCAGGCAAGGAGCCTAATCCTTCCAACGAAATCAGGACACGTGCTCACTGGTCGACATCCTTACTTTCATCCACACAGCGGTCTAGATGAGGGGAAAGAGGCCAGGTAGGCCAGGTGAAGGCTGAGTGCGGGGCCTAAGGCTTCTTTCCCAATCACCATGGAGACAGCCACCGCAACGCTGGCCGGAACTTCTGACGGGGACGAGTCACAAACACCGAGCCAATAGGAGAGGTCCAGCCTAACCGGCCAGTTCCGCAGAGCCCTCCATTTTACCCATGGACAGACAACGGCCCCTTGCGTCTTTGGCTACAAAATCGAGGGCACACAGGGAATAACTTCACAGGAGGCAACCCCTGATGTGAACACCTTCGACACACTGGGACAGCAGGCAGGTACCTCTTTTCCACTTACGCTAGGATATCAGTAGGCAAGGTGCCCTTCCTCTGCATCTATGGCCTCTCTGTGTGTGTTCATTCAGAGGAATCTCTTCGTTCTACCCCTGAGACACATCACAAGTACGAGGGGCCTGAGAGAGAGCCTGGAGATGAAACGGGGGAGGCTTCTGGCTGGACCGCTTCCCCCTGGGTAGAGAATAGCAGGTAGTGTCTCTGGAAGGTCTTAGCTTCTGTTGATTGACATGCGCAATACAGTAGGGGCGGACCCTGGCCAGGTGGAGCTTGTGGGCAGATGCAACCTCTCCGGCGACGAATAATTCCGCGGCTGCTTTGTATGGCAAAAACCTCCCCCCGCCAAGTGGGATGGGTAGAGAACACTGACCCACACCCGCCAGGGGCCTTTCCTGGGACTAAAGATCCCAACATGGTCTCAACGTCGTCACCCTCTCAGCACACACCTTTCCTGCACGCATAATCCTGCCTTTCTCCGTCAGGGCCCTATCCTACCAGGAAAAAAAGCAAGCCGCTCAAAAAGGCCGATGCCAGGGAAATCGAGGAAACGCTGCCATTTTCCAAATTTGGGCTGTCTACTTGTCCCCGCCTCCGCTGCAAGGCTGCGTATGTGGCCGGGCTCCGAAGGCAAGGCCGAAATCCTGGCAGTCTGGGCCCCAGCAGTCCGGTGGTTTATGGACGTGGGGACACGGATGACCTGTTTCCCACATACAGGAGGGACTCTTGGGCCCTTCACTGGCTCGCCATTCAGCTCCACCACGTCCACTGCTGGCCCTGGCCTTTGCTTTGGCTGGTGCCCCACTGAACGTGTGCTCCGGAGCGATGTTTCTCCACCATCACTATCATTCTGCCACCAGGGGATATGTGAGTGTGGGAGTCACCATTTGTCACTGGCAGCAGTGTCACAAGTCACTAGACTTCCAGGTACCCGCTGACCTAGGCTGCCTTCCCCCCCAGGCAAGGTCCCCAATCCTTTATCCCACATGCTGAGACCAAGGCACTGGCGAACGTTCATTTTTATCGACACAGAGGTCTGAGTGAGGGTCAACGGGCCAGGTAGGTGAAGTCAAGGCCACGTGGGCGGGGCTAAGGGTTCTTCGCCATCCCCATAGAGACAGTCCCCCCACCGCAAGAGTAGGCGGAGCTTGTGATGGGCCTGGTGACAAGACTCAGCCAATGGCAGAGATCCGGCCCGCCAGGCACATGACACAGGGCCCTCCATTGTGACCTATGACACCTAGTGGCCACAGGGTTGGAGCACACCCTGGGAAAGGCTACGCAGGCACAAGGGAGCCCCTGGTGCGGACCGGTTCAGGGCAGTGCCAGAGCAGGCCAGGTACCTCTTTCCCACTTTCCTCAGGATATCAGTACGCAAGGCATCGCCACTCAGCATCTCTTGCCTCTCTCTCTCTCTGTCTCTCTCTGGGTGTCTTCATTCTCTGAAATCTCTTTCCTTCTCCCCCTGAGTCACTTCACAGCTTGGAGTGCCTGACAGAGGGCCTAGAGACAAAAGAGCAAAGGGGGAAGGCCTCTGGCTCTACTGGTTGCCCATGGGCAGAGAAGATCTGCTAGTCTATCTGGAAGGTCTAGAGAGTAGTGATTGATCGGGGAGCTACATCCTGGGCGGACCTGGCCGGGTGAAGCTTGCAGACACGTGGCAGCCTCTCTGGAGACTACTAATTCCGCTCATAACATTCTATGCAAATACCCGGGTGAGTGCCACGGGCAGAAAACATTGACGCATACCTGCCAGAGGCCTATTCTGGGTCTGAAGAGTCCACCCTGGTCTCCAGCAACTCATCATCTCAGCACACACTTTGCCTGCACACATGGAAACCGCCTCTCTCCACGAATGCCTTCACCTGCTAGGAAACACACGATGTCACTCAGCCAAAGGAGAGCACAGGCAAAGTCAACTGAAGCCCCCATTTTCAAGTTTTTGCCCTCTGCTGCTCCACAGCCTCCGGTGGCACGCTGCATGTGCGTCACTTCTCGGTAGACAAGGCCGAAATCCGGGCATCCAGGGCCCCAGCCGTCCACGGTCTACGGATGGCGGCACATGGATCACCTCTTTGCCTCGTACAGCAGGGAGGCCTGTGCCCTAGACTGGCTCCGCTAGAGCTCCACGACCTCAGCTATTTTCCCTGACCTTTGGCCCGTCCCCTATTGAGTGTGTCATCATCTCTACTTACACTTCTCTTCCAACCACACTGAATCCGCCACCTGCGGATACCTGAGCGTGGAAATCAACATCTATCACCGGCTGCAGTGTCACAGGTCACTAGATGTCTAGGCTCAGGGTGACCTTGGCTGTCTTCTGCCCAGGCAAGGAGCCTAATCCTTCCAAGGAAATGAGGACACGTGCTCACTGGTCGACATCCTTTCTTTCATCCACACGGCGGTCTAGATGAGGGGAAAGAAACCAGATAGGCCAGGTGAAGGCTGAGTGCGGGGCCTAAGGCTTCTTTCCCAATCACCATGGAGACAGCCACCGCAACGCTGGCCGGAACTTCTGACGGGGACGAGTCACAAACACCGAGCCAATAGGAGAGGTCCAGCCTAACCGGCCAGTTCCGCAGAGCCCTCCATTTTACCCATGGACAGACAACGGCCCCTTGCGTCTTTGGCCACAAAATCGAGGACACCCAGGGAATAACTTCACAGGAGGCAGCCCTGATGTGAACACCTTCGACACACTGGGACAGCAGGCAGGTACCTCTTTTCCACTTACGCTAGGATATCAGTAGGCAAGGCGCCCTTCCTCTGCATCTATGGCCTCTCTGTGTGTGTTCATTCAGAGGAATCTCTTCGTTCTACCCCTGAGACACATCACAAGTACGAGGGGCCTGAGAGAGAGCCTGGAGATGAAACGGGGGAGGCTTCTGGCTGGACCGCTTCCCCCTGGGTAGAGAATAGCAGGTAGTGTCTCTGGAAGGTCTTAGCTTCTGTTGATTGACATGCGCAATACAGTAGGGGCGGACCCTGGCCAGGTGGAGCTTGTGGGCAGATGCAACCTCTCCGGCGACGAATAATTCCGCGGCTGCTTTGTATGGCAAAAACCTCCCCCCGCCAAGTGGGATGGGTAGAGAACACTGACCCACACCCGCCAGGGGCCTTTCCTGGGACTAAAGATCCCAACATGGTCTCAACGTCGTCACCCTCTCAGCACACACCTTTCCTGCACGCATAATCCTGCCTTTCTCCGTCAGGGCCCTATCCTACCAGGAAAAAAAGCAAGCCGCTCAAAAAGGCCGATGCCAGGGAAATCGAGGAAACGCTGCCATTTTCCAAATTTGGGCTGTCTACTTGTCCCCGCCTCCGCTGCAAGGCTGCGTATGTGGCCGGGCTCCGAAGGCAAGGCCGAAATCCTGGCAGTCTGGGCCCCAGCAGTCCGGTGGTTTATGGACGTGGGGACACGGATGACCTGTTTCCCACATACAGGAGGGACTCTTGGGCCCTTCACTGGCTCGCCATTCAGCTCCACCACGTCCACTGCTGGCCCTGGCCTTTGCTTTGGCTGGTGCCCCACTGAACGTGTGCTCCGGAGCGATGTTTCTCCACCATCACTATCATTCTGCCACCAGGGGATATGTGAGTGTGGGAGTCACCATTTGTCACTGGCAGCAGTGTCACAAGTCACTAGACTTCCAGGTACCCGCTGACCTAGGCTGCCTTCCCCCCCAGGCAAGGTCCCCAATCCTTTATCCCACATGCTGAGACCAAGGCACTGGCGAACGTTCATTTTTATCGACACAGAGGTCTGAGTGAGGGTCAACGGGCCAGGTAGGTGAAGTCAAGGCCACGTGGGCGGGGCTAAGGGTTCTTCGCCATCCCCATAGAGACAGTCCCCCCACCGCAAGAGTAGGCGGAGCTTGTGATGGGCCTGGTGACAAGACTCAGCCAATGGCAGAGATCCGGCCCGCCAGGCACATGACACAGGGTCCTCCATTGTGACCTATGACACCTAGTGGCCACAGGGTTGGAGCACACCCTGGGAAAGGCTACGCAGGCACAAGGGAGCCCCTGGTGCGGACCGGTTCAGGGCAGTGCCAGAGCAGGCCAGGTACCTCTTTCCCACTTTCCTCAGGATATCAGTACGCAAGGCATCGCCACTCAGCATCTCTTGCCTCTCTCTCTCTCTGTCTCTCTCTGGGTGTCTTCATTCTCTGAAATCTCTTTCCTTCTCCCCCTGAGTCACTTCACAGCTTGGAGTGCCTGACAGAGGGCCTAGAGACAAAAGAGCAAAGGGGGAAGGCCTCTGGCTCTACTGGTTGCCCATGGGCAGAGAAGATCTGCTAGTCTATCTGGAAGGTCTAGAGAGTAGTGATTGATCGGGGAGCTACATCCTGGGCGGACCTGGCCGGGTGAAGCTTGCAGACACGTGGCAGCCTCTCTGGAGACTACTAATTCCGCTCATAACATTCTATGCAAATACCCGGGTGAGTGCCACGGGCAGAAAACATTGACGCATACCTGCCAGAGGCCTATTCTGGGTCTGAAGAGTCCACCCTGGTCTCCAGCAACTCATCATCTCAGCACACACTTTGCCTGCACGCATGGAAACCGCCTCTCTCCACGAATGCCTTCACCTGCTAGGAAACACACGATGTCACTCAGCCAAAGGAGAGCACAGGCAAAGTCAACTGAAGCCCCCATTTTCAAGTTTTTGCCCTCTGCTGCTCCACAGCCTCCGGTGGCACGCTGCATGTGCGTCACTTCTCGGTAGACAAGGCCGAAATCCGGGCATCCAGGGCCCCAGCCGTCCACGGTCTACGGATGGCGGCACATGGATCACCTCTTTGCCTCGTACAGCAGGGAGGCCTGTGCCCTAGACTGGCTCCGCTAGAGCTCCACGACCTCAGCTATTTTCCCTGACCTTTGGCCCGTCCCCTATTGAGTGTGTCATCATCTCTACTTACACTTCTCTTCCAACCACACTGAATCCGCCACCTGCGGATACCTGAGCGTGGAAATCAACATCTATCACCGGCTGCAGTGTCACAGGTCACTAGATGTCTAGGCTCAGGGTGACCTTGGCTGTCTTCTGCCCAGGCAAGGAGCCTAATCCTTCCAAGGAAATGAGGACACGTGCTCACTGGTCGACATCCTTTCTTTCATCCACACGGCGGTCTAGATGAGGGGAAAGAAACCAGATAGGCCAGGTGAAGGCTGAGTGCGGGGCCTAAGGCTTCTTTCCCAATCACCATGGAGACAGCCACCGCAACGCTGGCCGGAACTTCTGACGGGGACGAGTCACAAACACCGAGCCAATAGGAGAGGTCCAGCCTAACCGGCCAGTTCCGCAGAGCCCTCCATTTTACCCATGGACAGACAACGGCCCCTTGCGTCTTTGGCCACAAAATCGAGGACACCCAGGGAATAACTTCACAGGAGGCAGCCAATACTATCTCTCTATCGACACACTGGGACAGCAGGCAGGTACCTCTTTTCCACTTACGCTAGGATATCAGTAGGCAAGGCGCCCTTCCTCTGCATCTATGGCCTCTCTGTGTGTGTTCATTCAGAGGAATCTCTTCGTTCTACCCCTGAGACACATCACAAGTACGAGGGGCCTGAGAGAGAGCCTGGAGATGAAACGGGGGAGGCTTCTGGCTGGACCGCTTCCCCCTGGGTAGAGAATAGCAGGTAGTGTCTCTGGAAGGTCTTAGCTTCTGTTGATTGACATGCGCAATACAGTAGGGGCGGACCCTGGCCAGGTGGAGCTTGTGGGCAGATGCAACCTCTCCGGCGACGAATAATTCCGCGGCTGCTTTGTATGGCAAAAACCTCCCCCCGCCAAGTGGGATGGGTAGAGAACACTGACCCACACCCGCCAGGGGCCTTTCCTGGGACTAAAGATCCCAACATGGTCTCAACGTCGTCACCCTCTCAGCACACACCTTTCCTGCACGCATAATCCTGCCTTTCTCCGTCAGGGCCCTATCCTACCAGGAAAAAAAGCAAGCCGCTCAAAAAGGCCGATGCCAGGGAAATCGAGGAAACGCTGCCATTTTCCAAATTTGGGCTGTCTACTTGTCCCCGCCTCCGCTGCAAGGCTGCGTATGTGGCCGGGCTCCGAAGGCAAGGCCGAAATCCTGGCAGTCTGGGCCCCAGCAGTCCGGTGGTTTATGGACGTGGGGACACGGATGACCTGTTTCCCACATACAGGAGGGACTCTTGGGCCCTTCACTGGCTCGCCATTCAGCTCCACGACGTCCACTGCTGGCCCTGGCCTTTGCTTTGGCTGGTGCCCCACTGAACGTGTGCTCCGGAGCGATGTTTCTCCACCCATCACTATCATTCTGCCACCAGGGGATATGTGAGTGTGGGAGTCACCATTTGTCACTGGCAGCAGTGTCACAAGTCACTAGACTTCCAGGTACCCGCTGACCTAGGCTGCCTTCCCCCCCAGGCAAGGTCCCCAATCCTTTATCCCACATGCTGAGACCAAGGCACTGGCGAACGTTCATTTTTATCGACACAGAGGTCTGAGTGAGGGTCAGCGGGCCAGGTAGGTGAAGTCAAGGCCACGTGGGCGGGGCTAAGGGTTCTTCGCCATCCCCATAGAGACAGTCCCCCCACCGCAAGAGTGGGCGGAGCTTGTGATGGGCCTGGTGACAAGACTCAGCCAATGGCAGAGATCCGGCCCGCCAGGCACATGACACAGGGCCCTCCATTGTGACCTATGACACCTAGGGGCCACAGGGTTGGAGCACACCCTGGGAAAGGCTACGCAGGCACAAGGGAGCCCCTGGTGCGGACCGGTTCAGGGCAGTGCCAGAGCAGGCCAGGTACCTCTTTCCCACTTTCCTCAGGATATCAGTACGCAAGGCATCCCCACTCAGCATCTCTTGCCTCTCTCTCTCTCTGTCTCTCTCTGGGTGTCTTCATTCTCTGAAATCTCTTTCCTTCTCCCCCTGAGTCACTTCACAGCTTGGAGTGCCTGACAGAGGGCCTAGAGACAAAAGAGCAAAGGGGGAAGGCCTCTGGCTCTACTGGTTGCCCATGGGCAGAGAAGATCTGCTAGTCTATCTGGAAGGTCTAGAGAGTAGTGATTGATCGGGGAGCTACATCCTGGGCGGACCTGGCCGGGTGAAGCTTGCTGACACGTGGCAGCCTCTCTGGAGACTACTAATTCCGCTCATAACATTCTATACAAATACCCGGGTGAGTGCCACGGGCAGAAAACATTGACGCATACCTGCCAGAGGCCTATTCTGGGTCTGAAGAGTCCACCCTGCTCTCCAGCAACTCATCATCTCAGCACACACTTTGCCTGCACACATGGAAACCGCCTCTCTCCACGAATGCCTTCACCTGCTAGGAAACACACGATGTCACTCAGCCAAAGGAGAGCACAGGCAAAGTCAACTGAAGCCCCCATTTTCAAGTTTTTGCCCTCTGCTGCTCCACAGCCTCCGGTGGCACGCTGCATGTGCGTCACTTCTCGGTAGACAAGGCCGAAATCCGGGCATCCAGGGCCCCAGCCGTCCACGGTCTACGGATGGCGGCACATGGATCACCTCTTTGCCTCGTACAGCAGGGAGGCCTGGGCCCTAAACTGGCTCCGCTAGAGCTCCAAGACCTCAGCTATTTTCCCTGACCTTTGGCCCGTGCCCTCGTGAGTGTGTCATCATCTCTAGTTACACCTCTCTTCCGACCACACTGAATCCGCCACCTGCGGATACCTGAGCGTGGAAATCAACATTTATCACCGGCTGCAGTGTCACAGGTCACTAGGTGTCTAGGCTCAGGCTGACTTTGGCTGTCTTCTGCCCAGGCAAGGAGCCTAATCCTTCCAACGAAATCAGGACATGTGCTCACTGGTCGACATCCTTACTTTCATCCACACAGCGGTCTAGATGAGGGGAAAGAGGCCAGGTAGGCCAGGTGAAGGCTGAGTGCGGGGCCTAAGGCTTCTTTCCCAATCACCGTGGAGACAGCCACCGCAACGCTGGCCGGAACTTCTGACGGGGACGAGTCACAAACACCGAGCCAATAGGAGAGGTCCAGCCTAACCGGCCAGTTCCGCAGAGCCCTCCATTTTACCCAGGGACAGACAACGGCCCCTTGCGTCTTTGGCTACAAAATCGAGGGCACACAGGGAATAACTTCACAGGAGGCAACCCCTGATGTGAACACCTTCGACACACTGGGACAGCAGGCAGGTACCTCTTTTCCACTTACGCTAGGATATCAGTAGGCAAGGTGCCCTTCCTCTGCATCTATGGCCTCTCTGTGTGTGTTCATTCAGAGGAATCTCTTCGTTCTACCCCTGAGACACATCACAAGTACGAGGGGCCTGAGAGAGAGCCTGGAGATGAAACGGGGGAGGCTTCTGGCTGGACCGCTTCCCCCTGGGTAGAGAATAGCAGGTAGTGTCTCTGGAAGGTCTTAGCTTCTGTTGATTGACATGCGCAATACAGTAGGGGCGGACCCTGGCCAGGTGGAGCTTGTGGGCAGATGCAACCTCTCCGGCGACGAATAATTCCGCGGCTGCTTTGTATGGCAAAAACCTCCCCGCGCCAAGTGGGATGGGTAGAGAACACTGACCCACACCCGCCAGGGGCCTTTCCTGGGACTAAAGATCCCAACATGGTCTCAACGTCGTCACCCTCTCAGCACACACCTTTCCTGCACGCATAATCCTGCCTTTCTCCGTCAGGGCCCTATCCTACCAGGAAAAAAAGCAAGCCGCTCAAAAAGGCCGATGCCAGGGAAATCGAGGAAACGCTGCCATTTTCCAAATCTGGGCTGTCTACTTGTCCCCGCCTCCGCTGCAAGGCTGCGTATGTGGCCGGGCTCTGAAGGGAAGGCCGAAATCCTGGCAGTCTGGGCCCCAGCAGTCCGGTGGTTTATGGACGTGGGGACACGGATGACCTGTTTCCCACATACAGGAGGGACTCTTGGGCCCTTCACTGGCTCGCCATTCAGCTCCATGACGTCCACTGCTGGCCCTGGCCTTTGCTTTGGCTGGTGCCCCACTGAACGTGTGCTCCGGAGCGATGTTTCTCCACCATCACTATCATTCTGCCACCAGGGGATATGTGAGTGTGGGAGTCACCATTTGTCACTGGCAGCAGTGTCACAAGTCACTAGACTTCCAGGTACCCGCTGACCTAGGCTGCCTTCCCCCCCAGGCAAGGTCCCCAATCCTTTATCCCACATGCTGAGACCAAGGCACTGGCGAACGTTCATTTTTATCGACACAGAGGTCTGAGTGAGGGTCAGCGGGCCAGGTAGGTGAAGTCAAGGCCACGTGGGCGGGGCTAAGGGTTCTTCGCCATCCCCATAGAGACAGTCCCCCCACCGCAAGAGTGGGCGGAGCTTGTGATGGGCCTGGTGACAAGACTCAGCCAATGGCAGAGATCCGGCCCGCCAGGCACATGACACAGGGTCCTCCATTGTGACCTACGACACCTAGTGGCCACAGGGTTGGAGCACACCCTGGGAAAGGCTACGCAGGCACAAGGGAGCCCCTGGTGCGGACCGGTTCAGGGCAGTGCCAGAGCAGGCCAGGTACCTCTTTCCCACTTTCCTCAGGATATCAGTACGCAAGGCATCGCCACTCAGCATCTCTTGCCTCTCTCTCTCTCTGTCTCTCTCTGGGTGTCTTCATTCTCTGAAATCTCTTTCCTTCTCCCCCTGAGTCACTTCACAGCTTGGAGTGCCTGACAGAGGGCCTAGAGACAAAAGAGCAAAGGGGGAAGGCCTCTGGCTCTACTGGTTGCCCATGGGCAGAGAAGATCTGCTAGTCTATCTGGAAGGTCTAGAGAGTAGTGATTGATCGGGGAGCTACATCCTGGGCGGACCTGGCCGGGTGAAGCTTGCTGACACGTGGCAGCCTCTCTGGAGACTACTAATTCCGCTCATAACATTCTATACAAATACCCGGGTGAGTGCCACGGGCAGAAAACATTGACGCATACCTGCCAGAGGCCTATTCTGGGTCTGAAGAGTCCACCCTGGTCTCCAGCAACTCATCATCTCAGCACACACTTTGCCTGCACACATGGAAACCGCCTCTCTCCACGAATGCCTTCACCTGCTAGGAAACACACGATGTCACTCAGCCAAAGGAGAGCACAGGCAAAGTCAACTGAAGCCCCCATTTTCAAGTTTTTGCCCTCTGCTGCTCCACAGCCTCCGGTGGCACGCTGCATGTGCGTCACTTCTCGGTAGACAAGGCCGAAATCCGGGCATCCAGGGCCCCAGCCGTCCACGGTCTACGGATGGCGGCACATGGATCACCTCTTTGCCTCGTACAGCAGGGAGGCCTGGGCCCTAAACTGGCTCCGCTAGAGCTCCAAGACCTCAGCTATTTTCCCTGACCTTTGGCCCGTGCCCTCGTGAGTGTGTCATCATCTCTAGTTACACCTCTCTTCCGACCACACTGAATCCGCCACCTGCGGATACCTGAGCGTGGAAATCAACATTTATCACCGGCTGCAGTGTCACAGGTCACTAGGTGTCTAGGCTCAGGCTGACTTTGGCTGTCTTCTGCCCAGGCAAGGAGCCTAATCCTTCCAACGAAATCAGGACACGTGCTCACTGGTTGACATCCTTACTTTCATCCACACAGCGGTCTAGATGAGGGGAAAGAGGCCAGGTAGGCCAGGTGAAGGCTGAGTGCGGGGCCTAAGGCTTCTTTCCCAATCACCATGGAGACAGCCACCGCAACGCTGGCCGGAACTTCTGACGGGGACGAGTCACAAACACCGAGCCAATAGGAGAGGTCCAGCCTAACCAGCCAGTTCTGCAGAGCCCTCCATTTTACCCAGGGACAGACAACGGCCCCTTGCGTCTTTGGCTACAAAATCGAGGGCACACAGGGAATAACTTCACAGGAGGCAACCCCTGATGTGAACACCTTCGACACACTGGGACAGCAGGCAGGTACCTCTTTTCCACTTACGCTAGGATATCAGTAGGCAAGGTGCCCTTCCTCTGCATCTATGGCCTCTCTGTGTGTGTTCATTCAGAGGAATCTCTTCGTTCTACCCCTGAGACACATCACAAGTACGAGGGGCCTGAGAGAGAGCCTGGAGATGAAACGGGGGAGGCTTCTGGCTGGACCGCTTCCCCCTGGGTAGAGAATAGCAGGTAGTGTCTCTGGAAGGTCTTAGCTTCTGTTGATTTACATGCGCAATACAGTAGGGGCGGACCCTGGCCAGGTGGAGCTTGTGGGCAGATGCAACCTCTCCGGCGACGAATAATTCCGCGGCTGCTTTGTATGGCAAAAACCTCCCCCCGCCAAGTGGGATGGGTAGAGAACACTGACCCACACCCGCCAGGGGCCTTTCCTGGGACTAAAGATCCCAACATGGTCTCAACGTCGTCACCCTCTCAGCACACACCTTTCCTGCACGCATAATCCTGCCTTTCTCCGTCAGGGCCCTATCCTACCAGGAAAAAAAGCAAGCCGCTCAAAAAGGCCGATGCCAGGGAAATCGAGGAAACGCTGCCATTTTCCAAATTTGGGCTGTCTACTTGTCCCCGCCTCCGCTGCAAGGCTGCGTATGTGGCCGGGCTCCGAAGGCAAGGCCGAAATCCTGGCAGTCTGGGCCCCAGCAGTCCGGTGGTTTATGGACGTGGGGACACGGATGACCTGTTTCCCACATACAGGAGGGACTCTTGGGCCCTTCACTGGCTCGCCATTCAGCTCCACGACGTCCACTGCTGGCCCTGGCCTTTGCTTTGGCTGGTGCCCCACTGAACGTGTGCTCCGGAGCGATGTTTCTCCACCATCACTATCATTCTGCCACCAGGGGATATGTGAGTGTGGGAGTCACCATTTGTCACTGGCAGCAGTGTCACAAGTCACTAGACTTCCAGGTACCCGCTGACCTAGGCTGCCTTCCCCCCCAGGCAAGGTCCCCAATCCTTTATCCCACATGCTGAGACCAAGGCACTGGCGAACGTTCATTTTTATCGACACAGAGGTCTGAGTGAGGGTCAGCGGGCCAGGTAGGTGAAGTCAAGGCCACGTGGGCGGGGCTAAGGGTTCTTCGCCATCCCCATAGAGACAGTCCCCCCACCGCAAGAGTAGGCGGAGCTTGTGATGGGCCTGGTGACAAGACTCAGCCAATGGCAGAGATCCGGTCCGCCAGGCACATGACACAGGGCCCTCCATTGTGACCTATGACACCTAGTGGCCACAGGGTTGGAGCACACCCTGGGAAAGGCTACGCAGGCACAAGGGAGCCCCTGGTGCGGACCGGTTCAGGGCAGTGCCAGAGCAGGCCAGGTACCTCTTTCCCACTTTCCTCAGGATATCAGTACGCAAGGCATCCCCACTCAGCATCTCTTGCCTCTCTCTCTCTCTGTCTCTCTCTGGGTGTCTTCATTCTCTGAAATCTCTTTCCTTCTCCCCCTGAGTCACTTCACAGCTTGGAGTGCCTGACAGAGGGCCTAGAGACAAAAGAGCAAAGGGGGAAGGCCTCTGGCTCTACTGGTTGCCCATGGGCAGAGAAGATCTGCTAGTCTATCTGGAAGGTCTAGAGAGTAGTGATTGATCGGGGAGCTACATCCTGGGCGGACCTGGCCGGGTGAAGCTTGCTGACACGTGGCAGCCTCTCTGGAGACTACTAATTCCGCTCATAACATTCTATACAAATACCCGGGTGAGTGCCACGGGCAGAAAACATTGACGCATACCTGCCAGAGGCCTATTCTGGGTCTGAAGAGTCCACCCTGGTCTCCAGCAACTCATCATCTCAGCACACACTTTGCCTGCACACATGGAAACCGCCTCTCTCCACGAATGCCTTCACCTGCTAGGAAACACACGATGTCACTCAGCCAAAGGAGAGCACAGGCAAAGTCAACTGAAGCCCCCATTTTCAAGTTTTTGCCCTCTGCTGCTCCACAGCCTCCGGTGGCACGCTGCATGTGCGTCACTTCTCGGTAGACAAGGCCGAAATCCGGGCATCCAGGGCCCCAGCCGTCCACGGTCTACGGATGGCGGCACATGGATCACCTCTTTGCCTCGTACAGCAGGGAGGCCTGGGCCCTAAACTGGCTCCGCTAGAGCTCCAAGACCTCAGCTATTTTCCCTGACCTTTGGCCCGTGCCCTCGTGAGTGTGTCATCATCTCTAGTTACACCTCTCTTCCGACCACACTGAATCCGCCACCTGCGGATACCTGAGCGTGGAAATCAACATTTATCACCGGCTGCAGTGTCACAGGTCACTAGGTGTCTAGGCTCAGGCTGACTTTGGCTGTCTTCTGCCCAGGCAAGGAGCCTAATCCTTCCAACGAAATCAGGACACGTGCTCACTGGTTGACATCCTTACTTTCATCCACACAGCGGTCTAGATGAGGGGAAAGAGGCCAGGTAGGCCAGGTGAAGGCTGAGTGCGGGGCCTAAGGCTTCTTTCCCAATCACCATGGAGACAGCCACCGCAACGCTGGCCGGAACTTCTGACGGGGACGAGTCACAAACACCGAGCCAATAGGAGAGGTCCAGCCTAACCGGCCAGTTCTGCAGAGCCCTCCATTTTACCCAGGGACAGACAACGGCCCCTTGCGTCTTTGGCTACAAAATCGAGGGCACACAGGGAATAACTTCACAGGAGGCAACCCCTGATGTGAACACCTTCGACACACTGGGACAGCAGGCAGGTACCTCTTTTCCACTTACGCTAGGATATCAGTAGGCAAGGTGCCCTTCCTCTGCATCTATGGCCTCTCTGTGTGTGTTCATTCAGAGGAATCTCTTCGTTCTACCCCTGAGACACATCACAAGTACGAGGGGTCTGAGAGAGAGCCTGGAGATGAAACGGGGGAGGCTTCTGGCTGGACCGCTTCCCCCTGGGTAGAGAATAGCAGGTAGTGTCTCTGGAAGGTCTTAGCTTCTGTTGATTGACATGCGCAATACAGTAGGGGCGGACCCTGGCCAGGTGGAGCTTGTGGGCAGATGCAACCTCTCCGGCGACGAATAATTCCGCGGCTGCTTTGTATGGCAAAAACCTCCCCCCGCCAAGTGGGATGGGTAGAGAACACTGACCCACACCCGCCAGGGGCCTTTCCTGGGACTAAAGATCCCAACATGGTCTCAACGTCGTCACCCTCTCAGCACACACCTTTCCTGCACGCATAATCCTGCCTTTCTCCGTCAGGGCCCTATCCTACCAGGAAAAAAAGCAAGCCGCTCAAAAAGGCCGATGCCAGGGAAATCGAGGAAACGCTGCCATTTTCCAAATTTGGGCTGTCTACTTGTCCCCGCCTCCGCTGCAAGGCTGCGTATGTGGCCGGGCTCCGAAGGCAAGGCCGAAATCCTGGCAGTCTGGGCCCCAGCAGTCCGGTGGTTTATGGACGTGGGGACACGGATGACCTGTTTCCCACATACAGGAGGGACTCTTGGGCCCTTCACTGGCTCGCCATTCAGCTCCACCACGTCCACTGCTGGCCCTGGCCTTTGCTTTGGCTGGTGCCCCACTGAACGTGTGCTCCGGAGCGATGTTTCTCCACCATCACTATCATTCTGCCACCAGGGGATATGTGAGTGTGGGAGTCACCATTTGTCACTGGCAGCAGTGTCACAAGTCACTAGACTTCCAGGTACCCGCTGACCTAGGCTGCCTTCCCCCCCAGGCAAGGTCCCCAATCCTTTATCCCACATGCTGAGACCAAGGCACTGGCGAACGTTCATTTTTATCGACACAGAGGTCTGAGTGAGGGTCAGCGGGCCAGGTAGGTGAAGTCAAGGCCACGTGGGCGGGGCTAAGGGTTCTTCGCCATCCCCATAGAGACAGTCCCCCCACCGCAAGAGTAGGCGGAGCTTGTGATGGGCCTGGTGACAAGACTCAGCCAATGGCAGAGATCCGGTCCGCCAGGCACATGACACAGGGCCCTCCATTGTGACCTATGACACCTAGTGGCCACAGGGTTGGAGCACACCCTGGGAAAGGCTACGCAGGCACAAGGGAGCCCCTGGTGCGGACCGGTTCAGGGCAGTGCCAGAGCAGGCCAGGTACCTCTTTCCCACTTTCCTCAGGATATCAGTACGCAAGGCATCCCCACTCAGCATCTCTTGCCTCTCTCTCTCTCTGTCTCTCTCTGGGTGTCTTCATTCTCTGAAATCTCTTTCCTTCTCCCCCTGAGTCACTTCACAGCTTGGAGTGCCTGACAGAGGGCCTAGAGACAAAAGAGCAAAGGGGGAAGGCCTCTGGCTCTACTGGTTGCCCATGGGCAGAGAAGATCTGCTAGTCTATCTGGAAGGTCTAGAGAGTAGTGATTGATCGGGGAGCTACATCCTGGGCGGACCTGGCCGGGTGAAGCTTGCTGACACGTGGCAGCCTCTCTGGAGACTACTAATTCCGCTCATAACATTCTATACAAATACCCGGGTGAGTGCCACGGGCAGAAAACATTGACGCATACCTGCCAGAGGCCTATTCTGGGTCTGAAGAGTCCACCCTGGTCTCCAGCAACTCATCATCTCAGCACACACTTTGCCTGCACACATGGAAACCGCCTCTCTCCACGAATGCCTTCACCTGCTAGGAAACACACGATGTCACTCAGCCAAAGGAGAGCACAGGCAAAGTCAACTGAAGCCCCCATTTTCAAGTTTTTGCCCTCTGCTGCTCCACAGCCTCCGGTGGCACGCTGCATGTGCGTCACTTCTCGGTAGACAAGGCCGAAATCCGGGCATCCAGGGCCCCAGCCGTCCACGGTCTACGGATGGCGGCACATGGATCACCTCTTTGCCTCGTACAGCAGGGAGGCCTAGGCCCTAAACTGGCTCCGCTAGAGCTCCAAGACCTCAGCTATTTTCCCTGACCTTTGGCCCGTGCCCTCGTGAGTGTGTCATCATCTCTAGTTACACCTCTCTTCCGACCACACTGAATCCGCCACCTGCGGATACCTGAGCGTGGAAATCAACATTTATCACCGGCTGCAGTGTCACAGGTCACTAGGTGTCTAGGCTCAGGCTGACTTTGGCTGTCTTCTGCCCAGGCAAGGAGCCTAATCCTTCCAACGAAATCAGGACACGTGCTCACTGGTCGACATCCTTACTTTCATCCACACAGCGGTCTAGATGAGGGGAAAGAGGCCAGGTAGGCCAGGTGAAGGCTGAGTGCGGGGCCTAAGGCTTCTTTCCCAATCACCATGGAGACAGCCACCGCAACGCTGGCCGGAACTTCTGACGGGGACGAGTCACAAACACCGAGCCAATAGGAGAGGTCCAGCCTAACCGGCCAGTTCCGCAGAGCCCTCCATTTTACCCATGGACAGACAACGGCCCCTTGCGTCTTTGGCTACAAAATCGAGGGCACACAGGGAATAACTTCACAGGAGGCAACCCCTGATGTGAACACCTTCGACACACTGGGACAGCAGGCAGGTACCTCTTTTCCACTTACGCTAGGATATCAGTAGGCAAGGTGCCCTTCCTCTGCATCTATGGCCTCTCTGTGTGTGTTCATTCAGAGGAATCTCTTCGTTCTACCCCTGAGACACATCACAAGTACGAGGGGCCTGAGAGAGAGCCTGGAGATGAAACGGGGGAGGCTTCTGGCTGGACCGCTTCCCCCTGGGTAGAGAATAGCAGGTAGTGTCTCTGGAAGGTCTTAGCTTCTGTTGATTGACATGCGCAATACAGTAGGGGCGGACCCTGGCCAGGTGGAGCTTGTGGGCAGATGCAACCTCTCCGGCGACGAATAATTCCGCGGCTGCTTTGTATGGCAAAAACCTCCCCCCGCCAAGTGGGATGGGTAGAGAACACTGACCCACACCCGCCAGGGGCCTTTCCTGGGACTAAAGATCCCAACATGGTCTCAACGTCGTCACCCTCTCAGCACACACCTTTCCTGCACGCATAATCCTGCCTTTCTCCGTCAGGGCCCTATCCTACCAGGAAAAAAAATAAAGCCGCTCAAAAAGGCCGATGCCAGGGAAATCGAGGAAACGCTGCCATTTTCCAAATTTGGGCTGTCTACTTGGCCCCGCCTCCGCTGCAAGGCTGCGTATGTGGCCGGGCTCTGAAGGGAAGACCGAAATCCTGGCAGTCTGGGCCCCAGCAGTCCGGTGGTTTATGGACGTGGGGACACGGATGACCTGTTTCCCACATACAGGAGGGACTCTTGGGCCCTTCACTGGCTCGCCATTCAGCTCCACGACGTCCACTGCTGGCCCTGGCCTTTGCTTTGGCTGGTGCCCCACTGAACGTGTGCTCCGGTGCGATGTTTCTCCACCATCACTATCATTCTGCCACCAGGGGATATGTGAGTGTGGGAGTCACCATTTGTCACTGGCAGCAGTGTCACAAGTCACTAGACTTCCAGGTACCCGCTGACCTAGGCTGCCTTCCCCCCCAGGCAAGGTCCCCAATCCTTTATCCCACATGCTGAGACCAAGGCACTGGCGAACGTTCATTTTTATCGACACAGAGGTCTGAGTGAGGGTCAGCGGGCCAGGTAGGTGAAGTCAAGGCCACGTGGGCGGGGCTAAGGGTTCTTCGCCATCCCCATAGAGACAGTCCCCCCACCGCAAGAGTAGGCGGAGCTTGTGATGGGCCTGGTGACAAGACTCAGCCAATGGCAGAGATCCGGTCCGCCAGGCACATGACACAGGGCCCTCCATTGTGACCTATGACACCTAGTGGCCACAGGGTTGGAGCACACCCTGGGAAAGGCTACGCAGGCACAAGGGAGCCCCTGGTGCGGACCTGTT
Organism: Loxodonta africana; assembly: GCF_030014295.1. Classification (NCBI taxonomy): domain Eukaryota; kingdom Metazoa; phylum Chordata; class Mammalia; order Proboscidea; family Elephantidae; genus Loxodonta; species Loxodonta africana. The sequence goes on along the minus strand of NW_026974850.1, from coordinate 202,867 downwards.
CAGGGCAGTGCCAGAGCAGGCCAGGTACCTCTTTCCCACTTTCCTCAGGATATCAGTACGCAAGGCATCCCCACTCAGCATCTCTTGCCTCTCTCTCTCTCTGTCTCTCTCTGGGTGTCTTCATTCTCTGAAATCTCTTTCCTTCTCCCCCTGAGTCACTTCACAGCTTGGAGTGCCTGACAGAGGGCCTAGAGACAAAAGAGCAAAGGGGGAAGGCCTCTGGCTCTACTGGTTGCCCATGGGCAGAGAAGATCTGCTAGTCTATCTGGAAGGTCTAGAGAGTAGTGATTGATCGGGGAGCTACATCCTGGGCGGACCTGGCCGGGTGAAGCTTGCTGACACGTGGCAGCCTCTCTGGAGACTACTAATTCCGCTCATAACATTCTATACAAATACCCGGGTGAGTGCCACGGGCAGAAAACATTGACGCATACCTGCCAGAGGCCTATTCTGGGTCTGAAGAGTCCACCCTGCTCTCCAGCAACTCATCATCTCAGCACACACTTTGCCTGCACACATGGAAACCGCCTCTCTCCACGAATGCCTTCACCTGCTAGGAAACACACGATGTCACTCAGCCAAAGGAGAGCACAGGCAAAGTCAACTGAAGCCCCCATTTTCAAGTTTTTGCCCTCTGCTGCTCCACAGCCTCCGGTGGCACGCTGCATGTGCGTCACTTCTCGGTAGACAAGGCCGAAATCCGGGCATCCAGGGCCCCAGCCGTCCACGGTCTACGGATGGCGGCACATGGATCACCTCTTTGCCTCGTACAGCAGGGAGGCCTGGGCCCTAAACTGGCTCCGCTAGAGCTCCAAGACCTCAGCTATTTTCCCTGACCTTTGGCCCGTGCCCTCGTGAGTGTGTCATCATCTCTAGTTACACCTCTCTTCCGACCACACTGAATCCGCCACCTGCGGATACCTGAGCGTGGAAATCAACATTTATCACCGGCTGCAGTGTCACAGGTCACTAGGTGTCTAGGCTCAGGCTGACTTTGGCTGTCTTCTGCCCAGGCAAGGAGCCTAATCCTTCCAACGAAATCAGGACACGTGCTCACTGGTCGACATCCTTACTTTCATCCACACAGCGGTCTAGATGAGGGGAAAGAGGCCAGGTAGGCCAGGTGAAGGCTGAGTGCGGGGCCTAAGGCTTCTTTCCCAATCACCATGGAGACAGCCACCGCAACGCTGGCCGGAACTTCTGACGGGGACGAGTCACAAACACCGAGCCAATAGGAGAGGTCCAGCCTAACCGGCCAGTTCCGCAGAGCCCTCCATTTTACCCATGGACAGACAACGGCCCCTTGCGTCTTTGGCTACAAAATCGAGGGCACACAGGGAATAACTTCACAGGAGGCAACCCCTGATGTGAACACCTTCGACACACTGGGACAGCAGGCAGGTACCTCTTTTCCACTTACGCTAGGATATCAGTAGGCAAGGTGCCCTTCCTCTGCATCTATGGCCTCTCTGTGTGTGTTCATTCAGAGGAATCTCTTCGTTCTACCCCTGAGACACATCACAAGTACGAGGGGCCTGAGAGAGAGCCTGGAGATGAAACGGGGGAGGCTTCTGGCTGGACCGCTTCCCCCTGGGTAGAGAATAGCAGGTAGTGTCTCTGGAAGGTCTTAGCTTCTGTTGATTGACATGCGCAATACAGTAGGGGCGGACCCTGGCCAGGTGGAGCTTGTGGGCAGATGCAACCTCTCCGGCGACGAATAATTCCGCGGCTGCTTTGTATGGCAAAAACCTCCCCCCGCCAAGTGGGATGGGTAGAGAACACTGACCCACACCCGCCAGGGGCCTTTCCTGGGACTAAAGATCCCAACATGGTCTCAACGTCGTCACCCTCTCAGCACACACCTTTCCTGCACGCATAATCCTGCCTTTCTCCGTCAGGGCCCTATCCTACCAGGAAAAAAAGCAAGCCGCTCAAAAAGGCCGATGCCAGGGAAATCGAGGAAACGCTGCCATTTTCCAAATTTGGGCTGTCTACTTGTCCCCGCCTCCGCTGCAAGGCTGCGTACGTGGCCGGGCTCCGAAGGCAAGGCCGAAATCCTGGCAGCCTGGGCCGCAGCAGTCCGGTGGTTTACGGACGTGGGGACACGGATGACCTGTTTCCCACATACAGGAGGGACTCTTGGGCCCTTCACTGGCTCGCCATTCAGCTCCACGACGTCCACTGCTGGCCCTGGCCTTTGCTTTGGCTGGTGCCCCACTGAACGTGTGCTCCGGAGCGATGTTTCTCCACCATCACTATCATTCTGCCACCAGGGGATATGTGAGTGTGGGAGTCACCATTTGTCACTGGCAGCAGTGTCACAAGTCACTAGACTTCCAGGTACCCGCTGACCTAGGCTGCCTTCCCCCCCAGGCAAGGTCCCCAATCCTTTATCCCACATTCTGAGAACAAGGCACTGGCGAACGTTCATTTTTATCGACACAGAGGTCTGAGTGAGGGTCAACGGGCCAGGTAGGTGAAGTCAAGGCCACGTGGGCGGGGCTAAGGGTTCTTCGCCATCCCCATAGAGACAGTCCCCCCACCGCAAGAGTGGGCGGAGCTTGTGATGGGCCTGGTGACAAGACTCAGCCAATGGCAGAGATCCGGTCCGCCAGGCACATGACACAGGGCCCTCCATTGTGACCTATGACACCTAGTGGCCACAGGGTTGGAGCACACCCTGGGAAAGGCTACGCAGGCACAAGGGAGCCCCTGGTGCGGACCGGTTCAGGGCAGTGCCAGAGCAGGCCAGGTACCTCTTTCCCACTTTCCTCAGGATATCAGTACGCAAGGCATCCCCACTCAGCATCTCTTGCCTCTCTCTCTCTCTGTCTCTCTCTGGGTGTCTTCATTCTCTGAAATCTCTTTCCTTCTCCCCCTGAGTCACTTCACAGCTTGGAGTGCCTGACAGAGGGCCTAGAGACAAAAGAGCAAAGGGGGAAGGCCTCTGGCTCTACTGGTTGCCCATGGGCAGAGAAGATCTGCTAGTCTATCTGGAAGGTCTAGAGAGTAGTGATTGATCGGGGAGCTACATCCTGGGCGGACCTGGCCGGGTGAAGCTTGCTGACACGTGGCAGCCTCTCTGGAGACTACTAATTCCGCTCATAACATTCTATACAAATACCCGGGTGAGTGCCACGGGCAGAAAACATTGACGCATACCTGCCAGAGGCCTATTCTGGGTCTGAAGAGTCCACCCTGGTCTCCAGCAACTCATCATCTCAGCACACACTTTGCCTGCACACATGGAAACCGCCTCTCTCCACGAATGCCTTCACCTGCTAGGAAACACACGATGTCACTCAGCCAAAGGAGAGCACAGGCAAAGTCAACTGAAGCCCCCATTTTCAAGTTTTTGCCCTCTGCTGCTCCACAGCCTCCGGTGGCACGCTGCATGTGCGTCACTTCTCGGTAGACAAGGCCGAAATCCGGGCATCCAGGGCCCCAGCCGTCCACGGTCTACGGATGGCGGCACATGGATCACCTCTTTGCCTCGTACAGCAGGGAGGCCTGGGCCCTAAACTGGCTCCGCTAGAGCTCCAAGACCTCAGCTATTTTCCCTGACCTTTGGCCCGTGCCCTCGTGAGTGTGTCATCATCTCTAGTTACACCTCTCTTCCGACCACACTGAATCCGCCACCTGCGGATACCTGAGCGTGGAAATCAACATTTATCACCGGCTGCAGTGTCACAGGTCACTAGGTGTCTAGGCTCAGGCTGACTTTGGCTGTCTTCTGCCCAGGCAAGGAGCCTAATCCTTCCAACGAAATCAGGACACGTGCTCACTGGTTGACATCCTTACTTTCATCCACACAGCGGTCTAGATGAGGGGAAAGAGGCCAGGTAGGCCAGGTGAAGGCTGAGTGCGGGGCCTAAGGCTTCTTTCCCAATCACCATGGAGACAGCCACCGCAACGCTGGCCGGAACTTCTGACGGGGACGAGTCACAAACACCGAGCCAATAGGAGAGGTCCAGCCTAACCGGCCAGTTCTGCAGAGCCCTCCATTTTACCCAGGGACAGACAACGGCCCCTTGCGTCTTTGGCTACAAAATCGAGGGCACACAGGGAATAACTTCACAGGAGGCAACCCCTGATGTGAACACCTTCGACACACTGGGACAGCAGGCAGGTACCTCTTTTCCACTTACGCTAGGATATCAGTAGGCAAGGTGCCCTTCCTCTGCATCTATGGCCTCTCTGTGTGTGTTCATTCAGAGGAATCTCTTCGTTCTACCCCTGAGACACATCACAAGTACGAGGGGTCTGAGAGAGAGCCTGGAGATGAAACGGGGGAGGCTTCTGGCTGGACCGCTTCCCCCTGGGTAGAGAATAGCAGGTAGTGTCTCTGGAAGGTCTTAGCTTCTGTTGATTGACATGCGCAATACAGTAGGGGCGGACCCTGGCCAGGTGGAGCTTGTGGGCAGATGCAACCTCTCCGGCGACGAATAATTCCGCGGCTGCTTTGTATGGCAAAAACCTCCCCCCGCCAAGTGGGATGGGTAGAGAACACTGACCCACACCCGCCAGGGGCCTTTCCTGGGACTAAAGATCCCAACATGGTCTCAACGTCGTCACCCTCTCAGCACACACCTTTCCTGCACGCATAATCCTGCCTTTCTCCGTCAGGGCCCTATCCTACCAGGAAAAAAAGCAAGCCGCTCAAAAAGGCCGATGCCAGGGAAATCGAGGAAACGCTGCCATTTTCCAAATTTGGGCTGTCTACTTGTCCCCGCCTCCGCTGCAAGGCTGCGTATGTGGCCGGGCTCCGAAGGCAAGGCCGAAATCCTGGCAGTCTGGGCCCCAGCAGTCCGGTGGTTTATGGACGTGGGGACACGGATGACCTGTTTCCCACATACAGGAGGGACTCTTGGGCCCTTCACTGGCTCGCCATTCAGCTCCACCACGTCCACTGCTGGCCCTGGCCTTTGCTTTGGCTGGTGCCCCACTGAACGTGTGCTCCGGAGCGATGTTTCTCCACCATCACTATCATTCTGCCACCAGGGGATATGTGAGTGTGGGAGTCACCATTTGTCACTGGCAGCAGTGTCACAAGTCACTAGACTTCCAGGTACCCGCTGACCTAGGCTGCCTTCCCCCCCAGGCAAGGTCCCCAATCCTTTATCCCACATGCTGAGACCAAGGCACTGGCGAACGTTCATTTTTATCGACACAGAGGTCTGAGTGAGGGTCAGCGGGCCAGGTAGGTGAAGTCAAGGCCACGTGGGCGGGGCTAAGGGTTCTTCGCCATCCCCATAGAGACAGTCCCCCCACCGCAAGAGTAGGCGGAGCTTGTGATGGGCCTGGTGACAAGACTCAGCCAATGGCAGAGATCCGGTCCGCCAGGCACATGACACAGGGCCCTCCATTGTGACCTATGACACCTAGTGGCCACAGGGTTGGAGCACACCCTGGGAAAGGCTACGCAGGCACAAGGGAGCCCCTGGTGCGGACCGGTTCAGGGCAGTGCCAGAGCAGGCCAGGTACCTCTTTCCCACTTTCCTCAGGATATCAGTACGCAAGGCATCCCCACTCAGCATCTCTTGCCTCTCTCTCTCTCTGTCTCTCTCTGGGTGTCTTCATTCTCTGAAATCTCTTTCCTTCTCCCCCTGAGTCACTTCACAGCTTGGAGTGCCTGACAGAGGGCCTAGAGACAAAAGAGCAAAGGGGGAAGGCCTCTGGCTCTACTGGTTGCCCATGGGCAGAGAAGATCTGCTAGTCTATCTGGAAGGTCTAGAGAGTAGTGATTGATCGGGGAGCTACATCCTGGGCGGACCTGGCCGGGTGAAGCTTGCTGACACGTGGCAGCCTCTCTGGAGACTACTAATTCCGCTCATAACATTCTATACAAATACCCGGGTGAGTGCCACGGGCAGAAAACATTGACGCATACCTGCCAGAGGCCTATTCTGGGTCTGAAGAGTCCACCCTGGTCTCCAGCAACTCATCATCTCAGCACACACTTTGCCTGCACACATGGAAACCGCCTCTCTCCACGAATGCCTTCACCTGCTAGGAAACACACGATGTCACTCAGCCAAAGGAGAGCACAGGCAAAGTCAACTGAAGCCCCCATTTTCAAGTTTTTGCCCTCTGCTGCTCCACAGCCTCCGGTGGCACGCTGCATGTGCGTCACTTCTCGGTAGACAAGGCCGAAATCCGGGCATCCAGGGCCCCAGCCGTCCACGGTCTACGGATGGCGGCACATGGATCACCTCTTTGCCTCGTACAGCAGGGAGGCCTGGGCCCTAAACTGGCTCCGCTAGAGCTCCAAGACCTCAGCTATTTTCCCTGACCTTTGGCCCGTGCCCTCGTGAGTGTGTCATCATCTCTAGTTACACCTCTCTTCCGACCACACTGAATCCGCCACCTGCGGATACCTGAGCGTGGAAATCAACATTTATCACCGGCTGCAGTGTCACAGGTCACTAGGTGTCTAGGCTCAGGCTGACTTTGGCTGTCTTCTGCCCAGGCAAGGAGCCTAATCCTTCCAACGAAATCAGGACACGTGCTCACTGGTCGACATCCTTACTTTCATCCACACAGCGGTCTAGATGAGGGGAAAGAGGCCAGGTAGGCCAGGTGAAGGCTGAGTGCGGGGCCTAAGGCTTCTTTCCCAATCACCATGGAGACAGCCACCGCAACGCTGGCCGGAACTTCTGACGGGGACGAGTCACAAACACCGAGCCAATAGGAGAGGTCCAGCCTAACCGGCCAGTTCCGCAGAGCCCTCCATTTTACCCATGGACAGACAACGGCCCCTTGCGTCTTTGGCTACAAAATCGAGGGCACACAGGGAATAACTTCACAGGAGGCAACCCCTGATGTGAACACCTTCGACACACTGGGACAGCAGGCAGGTACCTCTTTTCCACTTACGCTAGGATATCAGTAGGCAAGGTGCCCTTCCTCTGCATCTATGGCCTCTCTGTGTGTGTTCATTCAGAGGAATCTCTTCGTTCTACCCCTGAGACACATCACAAGTACGAGGGGCCTGAGAGAGAGCCTGGAGATGAAACGGGGGAGGCTTCTGGCTGGACCGCTTCCCCCTGGGTAGAGAATAGCAGGTAGTGTCTCTGGAAGGTCTTAGCTTCTGTTGATTGACATGCGCAATACAGTAGGGGCGGACCCTGGCCAGGTGGAGCTTGTGGGCAGATGCAACCTCTCCGGCGACGAATAATTCCGCGGCTGCTTTGTATGGCAAAAACCTCCCCCCGCCAAGTGGGATGGGTAGAGAACACTGACCCACACCCGCCAGGGGCCTTTCCTGGGACTAAAGATCCCAACATGGTCTCAACGTCGTCACCCTCTCAGCACACACCTTTCCTGCACGCATAATCCTGCCTTTCTCCGTCAGGGCCCTATCCTACCAGGAAAAAAAATAAAGCCGCTCAAAAAGGCCGATGCCAGGGAAATCGAGGAAACGCTGCCATTTTCCAAATTTGGGCTGTCTACTTGGCCCCGCCTCCGCTGCAAGGCTGCGTATGTGGCCGGGCTCTGAAGGGAAGACCGAAATCCTGGCAGTCTGGGCCCCAGCAGTCCGGTGGTTTATGGACGTGGGGACACGGATGACCTGTTTCCCACATACAGGAGGGACTCTTGGGCCCTTCACTGGCTCGCCATTCAGCTCCACGACGTCCACTGCTGGCCCTGGCCTTTGCTTTGGCTGGTGCCCCACTGAACGTGTGCTCCGGAGCGATGTTTCTCCACCATCACTATCATTCTGCCACCAGGGGATATGTGAGTGTGGGAGTCACCATTTGTCACTGGCAGCAGTGTCACAAGTCACTAGACTTCCAGGTACCCGCTGACCTAGGCTGCCTTCCCCCCCAGGCAAGGTCCCCAATCCTTTATCCCACATGCTGAGACCAAGGCACTGGCGAACGTTCATTTTTATCGACACAGAGGTCTGAGTGAGGGTCAGCGGGCCAGGTAGGTGAAGTCAAGGCCACGTGGGCGGGGCTAAGGGTTCTTCGCCATCCCCATAGAGACAGTCCCCCCACCGCAAGAGTAGGCGGAGCTTGTGATGGGCCTGGTGACAAGACTCAGCCAATGGCAGAGATCCGGTCCGCCAGGCACATGACACAGGGCCCTCCATTGTGACCTATGACACCTAGTGGCCACAGGGTTGGAGCACACCCTGGGAAAGGCTACGCAGGCACAAGGGAGCCCCTGGTGCGGACCTGTTCAGGGCAGTGCCAGAGCAGGCCAGGTACCTCTTTCCCACTTTCCTCAGGATATCAGTACGCAAGGCATCCCCACTCAGCATCTCTTGCCTCTCTCTCTCTCTGTCTCTCTCTGGGTGTCTTCATTCTCTGAAATCTCTTTCCTTCTCCCCCTGAGTCACTTCACAGCTTGGAGTGCCTGACAGAGGGCCTAGAGACAAAAGAGCAAAGGGGGAAGGCCTCTGGCTCTACTGGTTGCCCATGGGCAGAGAAGATCTGCTAGTCTATCTGGAAGGTCTAGAGAGTAGTGATTGATCGGGGAGCTACATCCTGGGCGGACCTGGCCGGGTGAAGCTTGCTGACACGTGGCAGCCTCTCTGGAGACTACTAATTCCGCTCATAACATTCTATACAAATACCCGGGTGAGTGCCACGGGCAGAAAACATTGACGCATACCTGCCAGAGGCCTATTCTGGGTCTGAAGAGTCCACCCTGCTCTCCAGCAACTCATCATCTCAGCACACACTTTGCCTGCACACATGGAAACCGCCTCTCTCCACGAATGCCTTCACCTGCTAGGAAACACACGATGTCACTCAGCCAAAGGAGAGCACAGGCAAAGTCAACTGAAGCCCCCATTTTCAAGTTTTTGCCCTCTGCTGCTCCACAGCCTCCGGTGGCACGCTGCATGTGCGTCACTTCTCGGTAGACAAGGCCGAAATCCGGGCATCCAGGGCCCCAGCCGTCCACGGTCTACGGATGGCGGCACATGGATCACCTCTTTGCCTCGTACAGCAGGGAGGCCTGGGCCCTAAACTGGCTCCGCTAGAGCTCCAAGACCTCAGCTATTTTCCCTGACCTTTGGCCCGTGCCCTCGTGAGTGTGTCATCATCTCTAGTTACACCTCTCTTCCGACCACACTGAATCCGCCACCTGCGGATACCTGAGCGTGGAAATCAACATTTATCACCGGCTGCAGTGTCACAGGTCACTAGGTGTCTAGGCTCAGGCTGACTTTGGCTGTCTTCTGCCCAGGCAAGGAGCCTAATCCTTCCAACGAAATCAGGACACGTGCTCACTGGTCGACATCCTTACTTTCATCCACACAGCGGTCTAGATGAGGGGAAAGAGGCCAGGTAGGCCAGGTGAAGGCTGAGTGCGGGGCCTAAGGCTTCTTTCCCAATCACCATGGAGACAGCCACCGCAACGCTGGCCGGAACTTCTGACGGGGACGAGTCACAAACACCGAGCCAATAGGAGAGGTCCAGCCTAACCGGCCAGTTCCGCAGAGCCCTCCATTTTACCCATGGACAGACAACGGCCCCTTGCGTCTTTGGCTACAAAATCGAGGGCACACAGGGAATAACTTCACAGGAGGCAACCCCTGATGTGAACACCTTCGACACACTGGGACAGCAGGCAGGTACCTCTTTTCCACTTACGCTAGGATATCAGTAGGCAAGGTGCCCTTCCTCTGCATCTATGGCCTCTCTGTGTGTGTTCATTCAGAGGAATCTCTTCGTTCTACCCCTGAGACACATCACAAGTACGAGGGGCCTGAGAGAGAGCCTGGAGATGAAACGGGGGAGGCTTCTGGCTGGACCGCTTCCCCCTGGGTAGAGAATAGCAGGTAGTGTCTCTGGAAGGTCTTAGCTTCTGTTGATTGACATGCGCAATACAGTAGGGGCGGACCCTGGCCAGGTGGAGCTTGTGGGCAGATGCAACCTCTCCGGCGACGAATAATTCCGCGGCTGCTTTGTATGGCAAAAACCTCCCCCCGCCAAGTGGGATGGGTAGAGAACACTGACCCACACCCGCCAGGGGCCTTTCCTGGGACTAAAGATCCCAACATGGTCTCAACGTCGTCACCCTCTCAGCACACACCTTTCCTGCACGCATAATCCTGCCTTTCTCCGTCAGGGCCCTATCCTACCAGGAAAAAAAGCAAGCCGCTCAAAAAGGCCGATGCCAGGGAAATCGAGGAAACGCTGCCATTTTCCAAATTTGGGCTGTCTACTTGTCCCCGCCTCCGCTGCAAGGCTGCGTACGTGGCCGGGCTCCGAAGGCAAGGCCGAAATCCTGGCAGCCTGGGCCGCAGCAGTCCGGTGGTTTACGGACGTGGGGACACGGATGACCTGTTTCCCACATACAGGAGGGACTCTTGGGCCCTTCACTGGCTCGCCATTCAGCTCCACGACGTCCACTGCTGGCCCTGGCCTTTGCTTTGGCTGGTGCCCCACTGAACGTGTGCTCCGGAGCGATGTTTCTCCACCATCACTATCATTCTGCCACCAGGGGATATGTGAGTGTGGGAGTCACCATTTGTCACTGGCAGCAGTGTCACAAGTCACTAGACTTCCAGGTACCCGCTGACCTAGGCTGCCTTCCCCCCCAGGCAAGGTCCCCAATCCTTTATCCCACATGCTGAGACCAAGGCACTGGCGAACGTTCATTTTTATCGACACAGAGGTCTGAGTGAGGGTCAACGGGCCAGGTAGGTGAAGTCAAGGCCACGTGGGCGGGGCTAAGGGTTCTTCGCCATCCCCATAGAGACAGTCCCCCCACCGCAAGAGTAGGCGGAGCTTGTGATGGGCCTGGTGACAAGACTCAGCCAATGGCAGAGATCCGGCCCGCCAGGCACATGACACAGGGCCCTCCATTGTGACCTATGACACCTAGTGGCCACAGGGTTGGAGCACACCCTGGGAAAGGCTACGCAGGCACAAGGGAGCCCCTGGTGCGGACCGGTTCAGGGCAGTGCCAGAGCAGGCCAGGTACCTCTTTCCCACTTTCCTCAGGATATCAGTACGCAAGGCATCCCCACTCAGCATCTCTTGCCTCTCTCTCTCTCTGTCTCTCTCTGGGTGTCTTCATTCTCTGAAATCTCTTTCCTTCTCCCCCTGAGTCACTTCACAGCTTGGAGTGCCTGACAGAGTGCCTAGAGACAAAAGAGCAAAGGGGGAAGGCCTCTGGCTCTACTGGTTGCCCATGGGCAGAGAAGATCTGCTAGTCTATCTGGAAGGTCTAGAGAGTAGTGATTGATCGGGGAGCTACATCCTGGGCGGACCTGGCCGGGTGAAGCTTGCTGACACGTGGCAGCCTCTCTGGAGACTACTAATTCCGCTCATAACATTCTATGCAAATACCCGGGTGAGTGCCACGGGCAGAAAACATAGACGCATACCTGCCAGAGGCCTATTCTGGGTCTGAAGAGTCCACCCTGCTCTCCAGCAACTCATCATCTCAGCACACACTTTGCCTGCACGCATGGAAACCGCCTCTCTCCACGAATGCCTTCACCTGCTAGGAAACACACGATGTCACTCAGCCAAAGGAGAGCACAGGCAAAGTCAACTGAAGCCCCCATTTTCAAGTTTTTGCCCTCTGCTGCTCCACAGCCTCCGGTGGCACGCTGCATGTGCGTCACTTCTCGGTAGACAAGGCCAAAATCCGGGCATCCAGGGCCCCAGCCGTCCACGGTCTACGGATGGCGGCACATGGATCACCTCTTTGCCTCGTACAGCAGGGAGGCCTGTGCCCTAAACTGGCTCCGCTAGAGCTCCACGACCTCAGCTATTTTCCCTGACCTTTGGCCCGTGCCCTCGTGAGTGTGTCATCATCTCTAGTTACACTTCTCTTCCAACCACACTGAATCCGCCACCTGCGGATACCTGAGCGTGGAAATCAACATCTATCACCGGCTGCAGTGTCACAGGTCACTAGGTGTCTAGGCTCAGGGTGACCTTGGCTGTCTTCTGCCCAGGCAAGGAGCCTAATCCTTCCAAGGAAATGAGGACACGTGCTCACTGGTCGACATCCTTTCTTTCATCCACACGGCGGTCTAGATGAGGGGAAAGAAGCCAGGTAGGCCAGGTGAAGGCTGAGTGCGGGGCCTAAGGCTTCTTTCCCAATCACCATGGAGACAGCCACCGCAACGCTGGCCGGAACTTCTGACGGGGACGAGTCACAAACACCGAGCCAATAGGAGAGGTCCAGCCTAACCGGCCAGTTCCGCAGAGCCCTCCATTTTACCCAGGGACAGACAACGGCCCCTTGCGTCTTTGGCCACAAAATCGAGGACACCGAGGGAATAACTTCACAGGAGGCAGCCCTGATGTGAACACCTTCGACACACTGGGACAGCAGGCAGGTACCTCTTTTCCACTTACGCTAGGATATCAGTAGGCAAGGTGCCCTTCCTCTGCATCTATGGCCTCTCTGTGTGTGTTCATTCAGAGGAATCTCTTCGTTCTACCCCTGAGACACATCACAAGTACGAGGGGTCTGAGAGAGAGCCTGGAGATGAAACGGGGGAGGCTTCTGGCTGGACCGCTTCCCCCTGGGTAGAGAATAGCAGGTAGTGTCTCTGGAAGGTCTTAGCTTCTGTTGATTGACATGCGCAATACAGTAGGGGCGGACCCTGGCCAGGTGGAGCTTGTGGGCAGATGCAACCTCTCCGGCGACGAATAATTCCGCGGCTGCTTTGTATGGCAAAAACCTCCCCCCGCCAAGTGGGATGGGTAGAGAACACTGACCCACACCCGCCAGGGGCCTTTCCTGGGACTAAAGATCCCAACATGGTCTCAACGTCGTCACCCTCTCAGCACACACCTTTCCTGCACGCATAATCCTGCCTTTCTCCGTCAGGGCCCTATCCTACCAGGAAAAAAAGCAAGCCGCTCAAAAAGGCCGATGCCAGGGAAATCGAGGAAACGCTGCCATTTTCCAAATTTGGGCTGTCTACTTGTCCCCGCCTCCGCTGCAAGGCTGCGTATGTGGCCGGGCTCCGAAGGCAAGGCCGAAATCCTGGCAGCCTGGGCCGCAGCAGTCCGGTGGTTTACGGACGTGGGGACACGGATGACCTGTTTCCCACATACAGGAGGGACTCTTGGGCCCTTCACTGGCTCGCCATTCAGCTCCACGACGTCCACTGCTGGCCCTGGCCTTTGCTTTGGCTGGTGCCCCACTGAACGTGTGCTCCGGAGCGATGTTTCTCCACCATCACTATCATTCTGCCACCAGGGGATATGTGAGTGTGGGAGTCACCATTTGTCACTGGCAGCAGTGTCACAAGTCACTAGACTTCCAGGTACCCGCTGACCTAGGCTGCCTTCCCCCCCAGGCAAGGTCCCCAATCCTTTATCCCACATGCTGAGACCAAGGCACTGGCGAACGTTCATTTTTATCGACACAGAGGTCTGAGTGAGGGTCAGCGGGCCAGGTAGGTGAAGTCAAGGCCACGTGGGCGGGGCTAAGGGTTCTTCGCCATCCCCATAGAGACAGTCCCCCCACCGCAAGAGTAGGCGGAGCTTGTGATGGGCCTGGTGACAAGACTCAGCCAATGGCAGAGATCCGGCCCGCCAGGCACATGACACAGGGCCCTCCATTGTGACCTATGACACCTAGTGGCCACAGGGTTGGAGCACACCCTGGGAAAGGCTACGCAGGCACAAGGGAGCCCCTGGTGCGGACCGGTTCAGGGCAGTGCCAGAGCAGGCCAGGTACCTCTTTCCCACTTTCCTCAGGATATCAGTACGCAAGGCATCCCCACTCAGCATCTCTTGCCTCTCTCTCTCTCTGTCTCTCTCTGGGTGTCTTCATTCTCTGAAATCTCTTTCCTTCTCCCCCTGAGTCACTTCACAGCTTGGAGTGCCTGACAGAGTGCCTAGAGACAAAAGAGCAAAGGGGGAAGGCCTCTGGCTCTACTGGTTGCCCATGGGCAGAGAAGATCTGCTAGTCTATCTGGAAGGTCTAGAGAGTAGTGATTGATCGGGGAGCTACATCCTGGGCGGACCTGGCCGGGTGAAGCTTGCTGACACGTGGCAGCCTCTCTGGAGACTACTAATTCCGCTCATAACATTCTATGCAAATACCCGGGTGAGTGCCACGGGCAGAAAACATAGACGCATACCTGCCAGAGGCCTATTCTGGGTCTGAAGAGTCCACACTGCTCTCCAGCAACTCATCATCTCAGCACACACTTTGCCTGCACGCATGGAAACCGCCTCTCTCCACGAATGCCTTCACCTGCTAGGAAACACACGATGTCACTCAGCCAAAGGAGAGCACAGGCAAAGTCAACTGAAGCCCCCATTTTCAAGTTTTTGCCCTCTGCTGCTCCACAGCCTCCGGTGGCACGCTGCATGTGCGTCACTTCTCGGTAGACAAGGCCAAAATCCGGGCATCCAGGGCCCCAGCCGTCCACGGTCTACGGATGGCGGCACATGGATCACCTCTTTGCCTCGTACAGCAGGGAGGCCTGTGCCCTAAACTGGCTCCGCTAGAGCTCCACGACCTCAGCTATTTTCCCTGACCTTTGGCCCGTGCCCTCGTGAGTGTGTCATCATCTCTAGTTACACTTCTCTTCCAACCACACTGAATCCGCCACCTGCGGATACCTGAGCGTGGAAATCAACATCTATCACCGGCTGCAGTGTCACAGGTCACTAGGTGTCTAGGCTCAGGGTGACCTTGGCTGTCTTCTGCCCAGGCAAGGAGCCTAATCCTTCCAAGGAAATGAGGACACGTGCTCACTGGTCGACATCCTTTCTTTCATCCACACGGCGGTCTAGATGAGGGGAAAGAAGCCAGGTAGGCCAGGTGAAGGCTGAGTGCGGGGCCTAAGGCTTCTTTCCCAATCACCATGGAGACAGCCACCGCAACGCTGGCCGGAACTTCTGACGGGGACGAGTCACAAACACCGAGCCAATAGGAGAGGTCCAGCCTAACCGGCCAGTTCCGCAGAGCCCTCCATTTTACCCAGGGACAGACAACGGCCCCTTGCGTCTTTGGCCACAAAATCGAGGACACCGAGGGAATAACTTCACAGGAGGCAGCCCTGATGTGAACACCTTCGACACACTGGGACAGCAGGCAGGTACCTCTTTTCCACTTACGCTAGGATATCAGTAGGCAAGGTGCCCTTCCTCTGCATCTATGGCCTCTCTGTGTGTGTTCATTCAGAGGAATCTCTTCGTTCTACCCCTGAGACACATCACAAGTACGAGGGGCCTGAGAGAGAGCCTGGAGATGAAACGGGGGAGGCTTCTGGCTGGACCGCTTCCCCCTGGGTAGAGAATAGCAGGTAGTGTCTCTGGAAGGTCTTAGCTTCTGTTGATTGACATGCGCAATACAGTAGGGGCGGACCCTGGCCAGGTGGAGCTTGTGGGCAGATGCAACCTCTCCGGCGACGAATAATTCCGCGGCTGCTTTGTATGGCAAAAACCTCCCCCCGCCAAGTGGGATGGGTAGAGAACACTGACCCACACCCGCCAGGGGCCTTTCCTGGGACTAAAGATCCCAACATGGTCTCAACGTCGTCACCCTCTCAGCACACACCTTTCCTGCACGCATAATCCTGCCTTTCTCCGTCAGGGCCCTATCCTACCAGGAAAAAAAGCAAGCCGCTCAAAAAGGCCGATGCCAGGGAAATCGAGGAAACGCTGCCATTTTCCAAATTTGGGCTGTCTACTTGTCCCCGCCTCCGCTGCAAGGCTGCGTATGTGGCCGGGCTCCGAAGGCAAGGCCGAAATCCTGGCAGCCTGGGCCGCAGCAGTCCGGTGGTTTACGGACGTGGGGACACGGATGACCTGTTTCCCACATACAGGAGGGACTCTTGGGCCCTTCACTGGCTCGCCATTCAGCTCCACGACGTCCACTGCTGGCCCTGGCCTTTGCTTTGGCTGGTGCCCCACTGAACGTGTGCTCCGGAGCGATGTTTCTCCACCATCACTATCATTCTGCCACCAGGGGATATGTGAGTGTGGGAGTCACCATTTGTCACTGGCAGCAGTGTCACAAGTCACTAGACTTCCAGGTACCCGCTGACCTAGGCTGCCTTCCCCCCCAGGCAAGGTCCCCAATCCTTTATCCCACATGCTGAGACCAAGGCACTGGCGAACGTTCATTTTTATCGACACAGAGGTCTGAGTGAGGGTCAGCGGGCCAGGTAGGTGAAGTCAAGGCCACGTGGGCGGGGCTAAGGGTTCTTCGCCATCCCCATAGAGACAGTCCCCCCACCGCAAGAGTAGGCGGAGCTTGTGATGGGCCTGGTGACAAGACTCAGCCAATGGCAGAGATCCGGCCCGCCAGGCACATGACACAGGGCCCTCCATTGTGACCTATGACACCTAGTGGCCACAGGGTTGGAGCACACCCTGGGAAAGGCTACGCAGGCACAAGGGAGCCCCTGGTGCGGACCGGTTCAGGGCAGTGCCAGAGCAGGCCAGGTACCTCTTTCCCACTTTCCTCAGGATATCAGTACGCAAGGCATCCCCACTCAGCATCTCTTGCCTCTCTCTCTCTCTGTCTCTCTCTGGGTGTCTTCATTCTCTGAAATCTCTTTCCTTCTCCCCCTGAGTCACTTCACAGCTTGGAGTGCCTGACAGAGTGCCTAGAGACAAAAGAGCAAAGGGGGAAGGCCTCTGGCTCTACTGGTTGCCCATGGGCAGAGAAGATCTGCTAGTCTATCTGGAAGGTCTAGAGAGTAGTGATTGATCGGGGAGCTACATCCTGGGCGGACCTGGCCGGGTGAAGCTTGCTGACACGTGGCAGCCTCTCTGGAGACTACTAATTCCGCTCATAACATTCTATGCAAATTCCCGGGTGAGTGCCACGGGCAGAAAACATTGACGCATACCTGCCAGAGGCCTATTCTGGGTCTGAAGAGTCCACCCTGGTCTCCAGCAACTCATCATCTCAGCACACACTTTGCCTGCACGCATGGAAACCGCCTCTCTCCACGAATGCCTTCACCTGCTAGGAAACACACGATGTCACTCAGCCAAAGGAGAGCACAGGCAAAGTCAACTGAAGCCCCCATTTTCAAGTTTTTGCCCTCTGCTGCTCCACAGCCTCCGGTGGCACGGTGCATGTGCGTCACTTCTCGGTAGACAAGGCCAAAATCCGGGCATCCAGGGCCCCAGCCGTCCACGGTCTACGGATGGCGGCACATGGATCACCTCTTTGCCTCGTACAGCAGGGAGGCCTGTGCCCTAGACTGGCTCCGCTAGAGCTCCACGACCTCAGCTATTTTCCCTGACCTTTGGCCCGTGCCCTCGTGAGTGTGTCATCATCTCTAGTTACACTTCTCTTCCAACCACACTGAATCCGCCACCTGCGGATACCTGAGCGTGGAAATCAACATCACCGGCTGCAGTGTCACAGGTCACTAGGTGTCTAGGCTCAGGGTGACCTTGGCTGTCTTCTGCCCAGGCAAGGAGCCTAATCCTTCCAAGGAAATGAGGACACGTGCTCACTGGTCGACATCCTTTCTTTCATCCACACGGCGGTCTAGATGAGGGGAAAGAAGCCAGGTAGGCCAGGTGAAGGCTGAGTGCGGGGCCTAAGGCTTCTTTCCCAATCACCATGGAGACAGCCACCGCAACGCTGGCCGGAACTTCTGACGGGGACGAGTCACAAACACCGAGCCAATAGGAGAGGTCCAGCCTAACCGGCCAGTTCCGCAGAGCCCTCCATTTTACCCATGGACAGACAACGGCCCCTTGCGTCTTTGGACACAAAATCGAGGACACCCACGGAATAACTTCACAGGAGGCAGCCCTGATGTGAACACCTTCGACACACTGGGACAGCAGGCAGGTACCTCTTTTCCACTTACGCTAGGATATCAGTAGGCAAGGCGCCCTTCCTCTGCATCTATGGCCTCTCTGTGTGTGTTCATTCAGAGGAATCTCTTCGTTCTACCCCTGAGACACATCACAAGTACGAGGGGCCTGAGAGAGAGCCTGGAGATGAAACGGGGGAGGCTTCTGGCTGGACCGCTTCCCCCTGGGTAGAGAATAGCAGGTAGTGTCTCTGGAAGGTCTTAGCTTCTGTTGATTGACATGCGCAATACAGTAGGGGCGGACCCTGGCCAGGTGGAGCTTGTGGGCAGATGCAACCTCTCCGGCGACGAATAATTCCGCGGCTGCTTTGTATGGCAAAAACCTCCCCCCGCCAAGTGGGATGGGTAGAGAACACTGACCCACACCCGCCAGGGGCCTTTCCTGGGACTAAAGATCCCAACATGGTCTCAACGTCGTCACCCTCTCAGCACACACCTTTCCTGCACGCATAATCCTGCCTTTCTCCGTCAGGGCCCTATCCTACCAGGAAAAAAAGCAAGCCGCTCAAAAAGGCCGATGCCAGGGAAATCGAGGAAACGCTGCCATTTTCCAAATTTGGGCTGTCTACTTGTCCCCGCCTCCGCTGCAAGGCTGCGTATGTGGCCGGGCTCCGAAGGCAAGGCCGAAACTGTGGCAGCCTGGGCCGCAGCAGTCCGGTGGTTTATGGACGTGGGGACACGGATGACCTGTTTCCCACATACAGGAGGGACTCTTGGGCCCTTCACTGGCTCGCCATTCAGCTCCACGACGTCCACTGCTGGCCCTGGCCTTTGCTTTGGCTGGTGCCCCACTGAACGTGTGCTCCGGAGCGATGTTTCTCCACCCATCACTATCATTCTGCCACCAGGGGATATGTGAGTGTGGGAGTCACCATTTGTCACTGGCAGCAGTGTCACAAGTCACTAGACTTCCAGGTACCCGCTGACCTAGGCTGCCTTCCCCCCCAGGCAAGGTCCCCAATCCTTTATCCCACATGCTGAGACCAAGGCACTGGCGAACGTTCATTTTTATCGACACAGAGGTCTGAGTGAGGGTCAACGGGCCAGGTAGGTGAAGTCAAGGCCACGTGGGCGGGGCTAAGGGTTCTTCGCCATCCCCATAGAGACAGTCCCCCCACCGCAAGAGTAGGCGGAGCTTGTGATGGGCCTGGTGACAAGACTCAGCCAATGGCAGAGATCCGGCCCGCCAGGCACATGACACAGGGCCCTCCATTGTGACCTATGACACCTAGTGGCCACAGGGTTGGAGCACACCCTGGGAAAGGCTACGCAGGCACAAGGGAGCCCCTGGTGCGGACCGGTTCAGGGCAGTGCCAGAGCAGGCCAGGTACCTCTTTCCCACTTTCCTCAGGATATCAGTACGCAAGGCATCCCCACTCAGCATCTCTTGCCTCTCTCTCTCTCTGTCTCTCTCTGGGTGTCTTCATTCTCTGAAATCTCTTTCCTTCTCCCCCTGAGTCACTTCACAGCTTGGAGTGCCTGACAGAGTGCCTAGAGACAAAAGAGCAAAGGGGGAAGGCCTCTGGCTCTACTGGTTGCCCATGGGCAGAGAAGATCTGCTAGTCTATCTGGAAGGTCTAGAGAGTAGTGATTGATCGGGGAGCTACATCCTGGGCGGACCTGGCCGGGTGAAGCTTGCTGACACGTGGCAGCCTCTCTGGAGACTACTAATTCCGCTCATAACATTCTATACAAATACCCGGGTGAGTGCCACGGGCAGAAAACATTGACGCATACCTGCCAGAGGCCTATTCTGGGTCTGAAGAGTCCACCCTGCTCTCCAGCAACTCATCATCTCAGCACACACTTTGCCTGCACACATGGAAACCGCCTCTCTCCACGAATGCCTTCACCTGCTAGGAAACACACGATGTCACTCAGCCAAAGGAGAGCACAGGCAAAGTCAACTGAAGCCCCCATTTTCAAGTTTTTGCCCTCTGCTGCTCCACAGCCTCCGGTGGCACGCTGCATGTGCGTCACTTCTCGGTAGACAAGGCCGAAATCCGGGCATCCAGGGCCCCAGCCGTCCACGGTCTACGGATGGCGGCACATGGATCACCTCTTTGCCTCGTACAGCAGGGAGGCCTGGGCCCTAAACTGGCTCCGCTAGAGCTCCAAGACCTCAGCTATTTTCCCTGACCTTTGACCCGTGCCCTCGTGAGTGTGTCATCATCTCTAGTTACACCTCTCTTCCGACCACACTGAATCCGCCACCTGCGGATACCTGAGCGTGGAAATCAACATTTATCACCGGCTGCAGTGTCACAGGTCACTAGGTGTCTAGGCTCAGGCTGACTTTGGCTGTCTTCTGCCCAGGCAAGGAGCCTAATCCTTCCAACGAAATCAGGACACGTGCTCACTGGTCGACATCCTTACTTTCATCCACACAGCGGTCTAGATGAGGGGAAAGAGGCCAGGTAGGCCAGGTGAAGGCTGAGTGCGGGGCCTAAGGCTTCTTTCCCAATCACCATGGAGACAGCCACCGCAACGCTGGCCGGAACTTCTGACGGGGACGAGTCACAAACACCGAGCCAATAGGAGAGGTCCAGCCTAACCGGCCAGTTCCGCAGAGCCCTCCATTTTACCCAGGGACAGACAACGGCCCCTTGCGTCTTTGGCTACAAAATCGAGGGCACACAGGGAATAACTTCACAGGAGGCAACCCCTGATGTGAACACCTTCGACACACTGGGACAGCAGGCAGGTACCTCTTTTCCACTTACGCTAGGATATCAGTAGGCAAGGTGCCCTTCCTCTGCATCTATGGCCTCTCTGTGTGTGTTCATTCAGAGGAATCTCTTCGTTCTACCCCTGAGACACATCACAAGTACGAGGGGCCTGAGAGAGAGCCTGGAGATGAAACGGGGGAGGCTTCTGGCTGGACCGCTTCCCCCTGGGTAGAGAATAGCAGGTAGTGTCTCTGGAAGGTCTTAGCTTCTGTTGATTGACATGCGCAATACAGTAGGGGCGGACCCTGGCCAGGTGGAGCTTGTGGGCAGATGCAACCTCTCCGGCGACGAATAATTCCGCGGCTGCTTTGTATGGCAAAAACCTCCCCCCGCCAAGTGGGATGGGTAGAAATACTATCTCTCTATGCGCCAGGGGCCTTTCCTGGGACTAAAGATCCCAACATGGTCTCAACGTCGTCACCCTCTCAGCACACACCTTTCCTGCACGCATAATCCTGCCTTTCTCCGTCAGGGCCCTATCCTACCAGGAAAAAAAGCAAGCCGCTCAAAAAGGCCGATGCCAGGGAAATCGAGGAAACGCTGCCATTTTCCAAATTTGGGCTGTCTACTTGTCCCCGCCTCCGCTGCAAGGCTGCGTATGTGGCCGGGCTCTGAAGGGAAGGCCGAAATCCTGGCAGTCTGGGCCCCAGCAGTCCGGTGGTTTATGGACGTGGGGACACGGATGACCTGTTTCCCACATACAGGAGGGACTCTTGGGCCCTTCACTGGCTCGCCATTCAGCTCCACGACGTCCACTGCTGGCCCTGGCCTTTGCTTTGGCTGGTGCCCCACTGAACGTGTGCTCCGGAGCGATGTTTCTCCACCATCACTATCATTCTGCCACCAGGGGATATGTGAGTGTGGGAGTCACCATTTGTCACTGGCAGCAGTGTCACAAGTCACTAGACTTCCAGGTACCCGCTGACCTAGGCTGCCTTCCCCCCCAGGCAAGGTCCCCAATCCTTTATCCCACATGCTGAGACCAAGGCACTGGCGAACGTTCATTTTTATCGACACAGAGGTCTGAGTGAGGGTCAGCGGGCCAGGTAGGTGAAGTCAAGGCCACGTGGGCGGGGCTAAGGGTTCTTCGCCATCCCCATAGAGACAGTCCCCCCACCGCAAGAGTAGGCGGAGCTTGTGATGGGCCTGGTGACAAGACTCAGCCAATGGCAGAGATCCGGCCCGCCAGGCACATGACACAGGGCCCTCCATTGTGACCTATGACACCTAGTGGCCACAGGGTTGGAGCACACCCTGGGAAAGGCTACGCAGGCACAAGGGAGCCCCTGGTGCGGACCGGTTCAGGGCAGTGCCAGAGCAGGCCAGGTACCTCTTTCCCACTTTCCTCAGGATATCAGTACGCAAGGCATCCCCACTCAGCATCTCTTGCCTCTCTCTCTCTCTGTCTCTCTCTGGGTGTCTTCATTCTCTGAAATCTCTTTCCTTCTCCCCCTGAGTCACTTCACAGCTTGGAGTGCCTGACAGAGGGCCTAGAGACAAAAGAGCAAAGGGGGAAGGCCTCTGGCTCTACTGGTTGCCCATGGGCAGAGAAGATCTGCTAGTCTATCTGGAAGGTCTAGAGAGTAGTGATTGATCGGGGAGCTACATCCTGGGCGGACCTGGCCGGGTGAAGCTTGCTGACACGTGGCAGCCTCTCTGGAGACTACTAATTCCGCTCATAACATTCTATACAAATACCCGGGTGAGTGCCACGGGCAGAAAACATTGACGCATACCTGCCAGAGGCCTATTCTGGGTCTGAAGAGTCCACCCTGGTCTCCAGCAACTCATCATCTCAGCACACACTTTGCCTGCACACATGGAAACCGCCTCTCTCCACGAATGCCTTCACCTGCTAGGAAACACACGATGTCACTCAGCCAAAGGAGAGCACAGGCAAAGTCAACTGAAGCCCCCATTTTCAAGTTTTTGCCCTCTGCTGCTCCACAGCCTCCGGTGGCACGCTGCATGTGCGTCACTTCTCGGTAGACAAGGCCGAAATCCGGGCATCCAGGGCCCCAGCCGTCCACGGTCTACGGATGGCGGCACATGGATCACCTCTTTGCCTCGTACAGCAGGGAGGCCTGGGCCCTAAACTGGCTCCGCTAGAGCTCCAAGACCTCAGCTATTTTCCCTGACCTTTGGCCCGTGCCCTCGTGAGTGTGTCATCATCTCTAGTTACACCTCTCTTCCGACCACACTGAATCCGCCACCTGCGGATACCTGAGCGTGGAAATCAACATTTATCACCGGCTGCAGTGTCACAGGTCACTAGGTGTCTAGGCTCAGGCTGACTTTGGCTGTCTTCTGCCCAGGCAAGGAGCCTAATCCTTCCAACGAAATCAGGACACGTGCTCACTGGTCGACATCCTTACTTTCATCCACACAGCGGTCTAGATGAGGGGAAAGAGGCCAGGTAGGCCAGGTGAAGGCTGAGTGCGGGGCCTAAGGCTTCTTTCCCAATCACCATGGAGACAGCCACCGCAACGCTGGCCGGAACTTCTGACGGGGACGAGTCACAAACACCGAGCCAATAGGAGAGGTCCAGCCTAACCGGCCAGTTCCGCAGAGCCCTCCATTTTACCCATGGACAGACAACGGCCCCTTGCGTCTTTGGCTACAAAATCGAGGGCACACAGGGAATAACTTCACAGGAGGCAACCCCTGATGTGAACACCTTCGACACACTGGGACAGCAGGCAGGTACCTCTTTTCCACTTACGCTAGGATATCAGTAGGCAAGGTGCCCTTCCTCTGCATCTATGGCCTCTCTGTGTGTGTTCATTCAGAGGAATCTCTTCGTTCTACCCCTGAGACACATCACAAGTACGAGGGGCCTGAGAGAGAGCCTGGAGATGAAACGGGGGAGGCTTCTGGCTGGACCGCTTCCCCCTGGGTAGAGAATAGCAGGTAGTGTCTCTGGAAGGTCTTAGCTTCTGTTGATTGACATGCGCAATACAGTAGGGGCGGACCCTGGCCAGGTGGAGCTTGTGGGCAGATGCAACCTCTCCGGCGACGAATAATTCCGCGGCTGCTTTGTATGGCAAAAACCTCCCCCCGCCAAGTGGGATGGGTAGAGAACACTGACCCACACCCGCCAGGGGCCTTTCCTGGGACTAAAGATCCCAACATGGTCTCAACGTCGTCACCCTCTCAGCACACACCTTTCCTGCACGCATAATCCTGCCTTTCTCCGTCAGGGCCCTATCCTACCAGGAAAAAAAGCAAGCCGCTCAAAAAGGCCGATGCCAGGGAAATCGAGGAAACGCTGCCATTTTCCAAATTTGGGCTGTCTACTTGGCCCCGCCTCCGCTGCAAGGCTGCGTATGTGGCCGGGCTCTGAAGGGAAGACCGAAATCCTGGCAGTCTGGGCCCCAGCAGTCCGGTGGTTTATGGACGTGGGGACACGGATGACCTGTTTCCCACATACAGGAGGGACTCTTGGGCCCTTCACTGGCTCGCCATTCAGCTCCACGACGTCCACTGCTGGCCCTGGCCTTTGCTTTGGCTGGTGCCCCACTGAACGTGTGCTCCGGAGCGATGTTTCTCCACCATCACTATCATTCTGCCACCAGGGGATATGTGAGTGTGGGAGTCACCATTTGTCACTGGCAGCAGTGTCACAAGTCACTAGACTTCCAGGTACCCGCTGACCTAGGCTGCCTTCCCCCCCAGGCAAGGTCCCCAATCCTTTATCCCACATGCTGAGACCAAGGCACTGGCGAACGTTCATTTTTATCGACACAGAGGTCTGAGTGAGGGTCAGCGGGCCAGGTAGGTGAAGTCAAGGCCACGTGGGCGGGGCTAAGGGTTCTTCGCCATCCCCATAGAGACAGTCCCCCCACCGCAAGAGTAGGCGGAGCTTGTGATGGGCCTGGTGACAAGACTCAGCCAATGGCAGAGATCCGGTCCGCCAGGCACATGACACAGGGCCCTCCATTGTGACCTATGACACCTAGTGGCCACAGGGTTGGAGCACACCCTGGGAAAGGCTACGCAGGCACAAGGGAGCCCCTGGTGCGGACCGGTTCAGGGCAGTGCCAGAGCAGGCCAGGTACCTCTTTCCCACTTTCCTCAGGATATCAGTACGCAAGGCATCCCCACTCAGCATCTCTTGCCTCTCTCTCTCTCTGTCTCTCTCTGGGTGTCTTCATTCTCTGAAATCTCTTTCCTTCTCCCCCTGAGTCACTTCACAGCTTGGAGTGCCTGACAGAGGGCCTAGAGACAAAAGAGCAAAGGGGGAAGGCCTCTGGCTCTACTGGTTGCCCATGGGCAGAGAAGATCTGCTAGTCTATCTGGAAGGTCTAGAGAGTAGTGATTGATCGGGGAGCTACATCCTGGGCGGACCTGGCCGGGTGAAGCTTGCTGACACGTGGCAGCCTCTCTGGAGACTACTAATTCCGCTCATAACATTCTATACAAATACCCGGGTGAGTGCCACGGGCAGAAAACATTGACGCATACCTGCCAGAGGCCTATTCTGGGTCTGAAGAGTCCACCCTGCTCTCCAGCAACTCATCATCTCAGCACACACTTTGCCTGCACACATGGAAACCGCCTCTCTCCACGAATGCCTTCACCTGCTAGGAAACACACGATGTCACTCAGCCAAAGGAGAGCACAGGCAAAGTCAACTGAAGCCCCCATTTTCAAGTTTTTGCCCTCTGCTGCTCCACAGCCTCCGGTGGCACGCTGCATGTGCGTCACTTCTCGGTAGACAAGGCCGAAATCCGGGCATCCAGGGCCCCAGCCGTCCACGGTCTACGGATGGCGGCACATGGATCACCTCTTTGCCTCGTACAGCAGGGAGGCCTGGGCCCTAGACTGGCTCCGCTAGAGCTCCAAGACCTCAGCTATTTTCCCTGACCTTTGGCCCGTGCCCTCGTGAGTGTGTCATCATCTCTAGTTACACCTCTCTTCCGACCACACTGAATCCGCCACCTGCGGATACCTGAGCGTGGAAATCAACATTTATCACCGGCTGCAGTGTCACAGGTCACTAGGTGTCTAGGCTCAGGCTGACTTTGGCTGTCTTCTGCCCAGGCAAGGAGCCTAATCCTTCCAACGAAATCAGGACACGTGCTCACTGGTCGACATCCTTACTTTCATCCACACAGCGGTCTAGATGAGGGGAAAGAGGCCAGGTAGGCCAGGTGAAGGCTGAGTGCGGGGCCTAAGGCTTCTTTCCCAATCACCATGGAGACAGCCACCGCAACGCTGGCCGGAACTTCTGACGGGGACGAGTCACAAACACCGAGCCAATAGGAGAGGTCCAGCCTAACCGGCCAGTTCCGCAGAGCCCTCCATTTTACCCATGGACAGACAACGGCCCCTTGCGTCTTTGGCCACAAAATCGAGGACACCCAGGGAATAACTTCACAGGAGGCAGCCCTGATGTGAACACCTTCGACACACTGGGACAGCAGGCAGGTACCTCTTTTCCACTTACGCTAGGATATCAGTAGGCAAGGTGCCCTTCCTCTGCATCTATGGCCTCTCTGTGTGTGTTCATTCAGAGGAATCTCTTCGTTCTACCCCTGAGACACATCACAAGTACGAGGGGCCTGAGAGAGAGCCTGGAGATGAAACGGGGGAGGCTTCTGGCTGGACCGCTTCCCCCTGGGTAGAGAATAGCAGGTAGTGTCTCTGGAAGGTCTTAGCTTCTGTTGATTGACATGCGCAATACAGTAGGGGCGGACCCTGGCCAGGTGGAGCTTGTGGGCAGATGCAACCTCTCCGGCGACGAATAATTCCGCGGCTGCTTTGTATGGCAAAAACCTCCCCCCGCCAAGTGGGATGGGTAGAGAACACTGACCCACACCCGCCAGGGGCCTTTCCTGGGACTAAAGATCCCAACATGGTCTCAACGTCGTCACCCTCTCAGCACACACCTTTCCTGCACGCATAATCCTGCCTTTCTCCGTCAGGGCCCTATCCTACCAGGAAAAAAAGCAAGCCGCTCAAAAAGGCCGATGCCAGGGAAATCGAGGAAACGCTGCCATTTTCCAAATTTGGGCTGTCTACTTGTCCCCGCCTCCGCTGCAAGGCTGCGTATGTGGCCGGGCTCCGAAGGCAAGGCCGAAACTGTGGCAGCCTGGGCCGCAGCAGTCCGGTGGTTTATGGACGTGGGGACACGGATGACCTGTTTCCCACATACAGGAGGGACTCTTGGGCCCTTCACTGGCTCGCCATTCAGCTCCACGACGTCCACTGCTGGCCCTGGCCTTTGCTTTGGCTGGTGCCCCACTGAACGTGTGCTCCGGAGCGATGTTTCTCCACCCATCACTATCATTCTGCCACCAGGGGATATGTGAGTGTGGGAGTCACCATTTGTCACTGGCAGCAGTGTCACAAGTCACTAGACTTCCAGGTACCCGCTGACCTAGGCTGCCTTCCCCCCCAGGCAAGGTCCCCAATCCTTTATCCCACATGCTGAGACCAAGGCACTGGCGAACGTTCATTTTTATCGACACAGAGGTCTGAGTGAGGGTCAACGGGCCAGGTAGGTGAAGTCAAGGCCACGTGGGCGGGGCTAAGGGTTCTTCGCCATCCCCATAGAGACAGTCCCCCCACCGCAAGAGTAGGCGGAGCTTGTGATGGGCCTGGTGACAAGACTCAGCCAATGGCAGAGATCCGGCCCGCCAGGCACATGACACAGGGCCCTCCATTGTGACCTATGACACCTAGTGGCCACAGGGTTGGAGCACACCCTGGGAAAGGCTACGCAGGCACAAGGGAGCCCCTGGTGCGGACCGGTTCAGGGCAGTGCCAGAGCAGGCCAGGTACCTCTTTCCCACTTTCCTCAGGATATCAGTATGCAAGGCATCCCCACTCAGCATCTCTTGCCTCTCTCTCTCTCTGTCTCTCTCTGGGTGTCTTCATTCTCTGAAATCTCTTTCCTTCTCCCCCTGAGTCACTTCACAGCTTGGAGTGCCTGACAGAGGGCCTAGAGACAAAAGAGCAAAGGGGGAAGGCCTCTGGCTCTACTGGTTGCCCATGGGCAGAGAAGATCTGCTAGTCTATCTGGAAGGTCTAGAGAGTAGTGATTGATCGGGGAGCTACATCCTGGGCGGACCTGGCCGGGTGAAGCTTGC
Source organism: Loxodonta africana (assembly GCF_030014295.1). Classification (NCBI taxonomy): domain Eukaryota; kingdom Metazoa; phylum Chordata; class Mammalia; order Proboscidea; family Elephantidae; genus Loxodonta; species Loxodonta africana. The sequence continues at coordinate 175,256 of NW_026974850.1, read as the reverse complement.
TGACACGTGGCAGCCTCTCTGGAGACTACTAATTCCGCTCATAACATTCTATGCAAATACCCGGGTGAGTGCCACGGGCAGAAAACATAGACGCATACCTGCCAGAGGCCTATTCTGGGTCTGAAGAGTCCACCCTGCTCTCCAGCAACTCATCATCTCAGCACACACTTTGCCTGCACACATGGAAACCGCCTCTCTCCACGAATGCCTTCACCTGCTAGGAAACACACGATGTCACTCAGCCAAAGGAGAGCACAGGCAAAGTCAACTGAAGCCCCCATTTTCAAGTTTTTGCCCTCTGCTGCTCCACAGCCTCCGGTGGCACGCTGCATGTGCGTCACTTCTCGGTAGACAAGGCCGAAATCCGGGCATCCAGGGCCCCAGCCGTCCACGGTCTACGGATGGCGGCACATGGATCACCTCTTTGCCTCGTACAGCAGGGAGGCCTGGGCCCTAGACTGGCTCCGCTAGAGCTCCACGACCTCAGCTATTTTCCCTGACCTTTGGCCCGTGCCCTCGTGAGTGTGTCATCATCTCTAGTTACACCTCTCTTCCGACCACACTGAATCCGCCACCTGCGGATACCTGAGCGTGGAAATCAACATTTATCACCGGCTGCAGTGTCACAGGTCACTAGGTGTCTAGGCTCAGGCTGACTTTGGCTGTCTTCTGCCCAGGCAAGGAGCCTAATCCTTCCAACGAAATCAGGACACGTGCTCACTGGTCGACATCCTTACTTTCATCCACACAGCGGTCTAGATGAGGGGAAAGAGGCCAGGTAGGCCAGGTGAAGGCTGAGTGCGGGGCCTAAGGCTTCTTTCCCAATCACCATGGAGACAGCCACCGCAACGCTGGCCGGAACTTCTGACGGGGACGAGTCACAAACACCGAGCCAATAGGAGAGGTCCAGCCTAACCGGCCAGTTCCGCAGAGCCCTCCATTTTACCCATGGACAGACAACGGCCCCTTGCGTCTTTGGCTACAAAATCGAGGGCACACAGGGAATAACTTCACAGGAGGCAACCCCTGATGTGAACACCTTCGACACACTGGGACAGCAGGCAGGTACCTCTTTTCCACTTACGCTAGGATATCAGTAGGCAAGGTGCCCTTCCTCTGCATCTATGGCCTCTCTGTGTGTGTTCATTCAGAGGAATCTCTTCGTTCTACCCCTGAGACACATCACAAGTACGAGGGGCCTGAGAGAGAGCCTGGAGATGAAACGGGGGAGGCTTCTGGCTGGACCGCTTCCCCCTGGGTAGAGAATAGCAGGTAGTGTCTCTGGAAGGTCTTAGCTTCTGTTGATTGACATGCGCAATACAGTAGGGGCGGACCCTGGCCAGGTGGAGCTTGTGGGCAGATGCAACCTCTCCGGCGACGAATAATTCCGCGGCTGCTTTGTATGGCAAAAACCTCCCCCCGCCAAGTGGGATGGGTAGAGAACACTGACCCACACCCGCCAGGGGCCTTTCCTGGGACTAAAGATCCCAACATGGTCTCAACGTCGTCACCCTCTCAGCACACACCTTTCCTGCACGCATAATCCTGCCTTTCTCCGTCAGGGCCCTATCCTACCAGGAAAAAAAGCAAGCCGCTCAAAAAGGCCGATGCCAGGGAAATCGAGGAAACGCTGCCATTTTCCAAATTTGGGCTGTCTACTTGTCCCCGCCTCCGCTGCAAGGCTGCGTATGTGGCCGGGCTCTGAAGGGAAGGCCGAAATCCTGGCAGTCTGGGCCCCAGCAGTCCGGTGGTTTATGGACGTGGGGACACGGATGACCTGTTTCCCACATACAGGAGGGACTCTTGGGCCCTTCACTGGCTCGCCATTCAGCTCCACGACGTCCACTGCTGGCCCTGGCCTTTGCTTTGGCTGGTGCCCCACTGAACGTGTGCTCCGGAGCGATGTTTCTCCACCATCACTATCATTCTGCCACCAGGGGATATGTGAGTGTGGGAGTCACCATTTGTCACTGGCAGCAGTGTCACAAGTCACTAGACTTCCAGGTACCCGCTGACCTAGGCTGCCTTCCCCCCCAGGCAAGGTCCCCAATCCTTTATCCCACATGCTGAGATCAAGGCACTGGCGAACGTTCATTTTTATCGACACAGAGGTCTGAGTGAGGGTCAGCGGGCCAGGTAGGTGAAGTCAAGGCCACGTGGGCGGGGCTAAGGGTTCTTCGCCATCCCCATAGAGACAGTCCCCCCACCGCAAGAGTAGGCGGAGCTTGTGATGGGCCTGGTGACAAGACTCAGCCAATGGCAGAGATCCGGCCCGCCAGGCACATGACACAGAGCCCTCCATTGTGACCTATGACACCTAGTGGCCACAGGGTTGGAGCACACCCTGGGAAAGGCTACGCAGGCACAAGGGAGCCCCTGGTGCGGACCGGTTCAGGGCAGTGCCAGAGCAGGCCAGGTACCTCTTTCCCACTTTCCTCAGGATATCAGTACGCAAGGCATCCCCACTCAGCATCTCTTGACTCTCTCTCTCTCTGTCTCTCTCTGGGTGTCTTCATTCTCTGAAATCTCTTTCCTTCTCCCCCTGAGTCACTTCACAGCTTGGAGTGCCTGACAGAGTGCCTAGAGACAAAAGAGCAAAGGGGGAAGGCCTCTGGCTCTACTGGTTGCCCATGGGCAGAGAAGATCTGCTAGTCTATCTGGAAGGTCTAGAGAGTAGTGATTGATCGGGGAGCTACATCCTGGGCGGACCTGGCCGGGTGAAGCTTGCTGACACGTGGCAGCCTCTCTGGAGACTACTAATTCCGCTCATAACATTCTATGCAAATACCCGGGTGAGTGCCATGGGCAAAAACATTGACGCATACCTGCCAGAGGCCTATTCTGGGTCTGAAGAGTCCACCCTGGTCTCCAGCAACTCATCATCTCAGCACACACTTTGCCTGCACGCATGGAAACCGCCTCTCTCCACGAATGCCTTCACCTGCTAGGAAACACACGATGTCACTCAGCCAAAGGAGAGCACAGGCAAAGTCAACTGAAGCCCCCATTTTCAAGTTTTTGCCCTCTGCTGCTCCACAGCCTCCGGTGGCACGCTGCATGTGCGTCACTTCTCGGTAGACAAGGCCGAAATCCGGGCATCCAGGGCCCCAGCCGTCCACGGTCTACGGATGGCGGCACATGGATCACCTCTTTGCCTCGTACAGCAGGGAGGCCTGTGCCCTAGACTGGCTCCGCTAGAGCTCCACGACCTCAGCTATTTTCCCTGACCTTTGGCCCGTGCCCTCGTGAGTGTGTCATCATCTCTAGTTACACTTCTCTTCCAACCACACTGAATCTGCCACCTGCGGATACCTGAGCGTGGAAATCAACATCTATCACCGGCTGCAGTGTCACAGGTCACTAGGTGTCTAGGCTCAGGGTGACCTTGGCTGTCTTCTGCCCAGGCAAGGAGCCTAATCCTTCCAAGGAAATGAGGACACGTGCTCACTGGTCGACATCCTTTCTTTCATCCACACGGCGGTCTAGATGAGGGGAAAGAAGCCAGGTAGGCCAGGTGAAGGCTGAGTGCGGGGCCTAAGGCTTCTTTCCCAATCACCATGGAGACAGCCACCGCAACGCTGGCCGGAACTTCTGACGGGGACGAGTCACAAACACCGAGCCAATAGGAGAGGTCCAGCCTAACCGGCCAGTTCCGCAGAGCCCTCCATTTTACCCATGGACAGACAACGGCCCCTTGCGTCTTTGGCCACAAAATCGAGGACACCCAGGGAATAACTTCACAGGAGGCAGCCCTGATGTGAACACCTTCGACACACTGGGACAGCAGGCAGGTACCTCTTTTCCACTTACGCTAGGATATCAGTAGGCAAGGTGCCCTTCCTCTGCATCTATGGCCTCTCTGTGTGTGTTCATTCAGAGGAATCTCTTCGTTCTACCCCTGAGACACATCACAAGTACGAGGGGCCTGAGAGAGAGCCTGGAGATGAAACGGGGGAGGCTTCTGGCTGGACCGCTTCCCCCTGGGTAGAGAATAGCAGGTAGTGTCTCTGGAAGGTCTTAGCTTCTGTTGATTGACATGCGCAATACAGTAGGGGCGGACCCTGGCCAGGTGGAGCTTGTGGGCAGATGCAACCTCTCCGGCGACGAATAATTCCGCGGCTGCTTTGTATGGCAAAAACCTCCCCCCGCCAAGTGGGATGGGTAGAGAACACTGACCCACACCCGCCAGGGGCCTTTCCTGGGACTAAAGATCCCAACATGGTCTCAACGTCATCACCCTCTCAGCACACACCTTTCCTGCACGCATAATCCTGCCTTTCTCCGTCAGGGCCCTATCCTACCAGGAAAAAAAGCAAGCCGCTCAAAAAGGCCGATGCCAGGGAAATCGAGGAAACGCTGCCATTTTCCAAATTTGGGCTGTCTACTTGTCCCCGCCTCCGCTGCAAGGCTGCGTATGTGGCCGGACTCCGAAGGCAAGGCCGAAACTGTGGCAGCCTGGGCCGCAGCAGTCCGGTGGTTTATGGACGTGGGGACACGGATGACCTGTTTCCCACATACAGGAGGGACTCTTGGGCCCTTCACTGGCTCGCCATTCAGCTCCACGACGTCCACTGCTGGCCCTGGCCTTTGCTTTGGCTGGTGCCCCACTGAACGTGTGCTCCGGAGCGATGTTTCTCCACCCATCACTATCATTCTGCCACCAGGGGATATGTGAGTGTGGGAGTCACCATTTGTCACTGGCAGCAGTGTCACAAGTCACTAGACTTCCAGGTACCCGCTGACCTAGGCTGCCTTCCCCCCCAGGCAAGGTCCCCAATCCTTTATCCCACATGCTGAGACCAAGGCACTGGCGAACGTTCATTTTTATCGACACAGAGGTCTGAGTGAGGGTCAGCGGGCCAGGTAGGTGAAGTCAAGGCCACGTGGGCGGGGCTAAGGGTTCTTCGCCATCCCCATAGAGACAGTCCCCCCACCGCAAGAGTAGGCGGAGCTTGTGATGGGCCTGGTGACAAGACTCAGCCAATGGCAGAGATCCGGCCCGCCAGGCACATGACACAGGGCCCTCCATTGTGACCTATGACACCTAGTGGCCACAGGGTTGGAGCACACCCTGGGAAAGGCTACGCAGGCACAAGGGAGCCCCTGGTGCGGACCGGTTCAGGGCAGTGCCAGAGCAGGCCAGGTACCTCTTTCCCACTTTCCTCAGGATATCAGTACGCAAGGCATCCCCACTCAGCATCTCTTGCCTCTCTCTCTCTCTGTCTCTCTCTGGGTGTCTTCATTCTCTGAAATCTCTTTCCTTCTCCCCCTGAGTCACTTCACAGCTTGGAGTGCCTGACAGAGGGCCTAGAGACAAAAGAGCAAAGGGGGAAGGCCTCTGGCTCTACTGGTTGCCCATGGGCAGAGAAGATCTGCTAGTCTATCTGGAAGGTCTAGAGAGTAGTGATTGATCGGGGAGCTACATCCTGGGCGGACCTGGCCGGGTGAAGCTTGCTGACACGTGGCAGCCTCTCTGGAGACTACTAATTCCGCTCATAACATTCTATGCAAATACCCGGGTGAGTGCCACGGGCAGAAAACATTGACGCATACCTGCCAGAGGCCTATTCTGGGTCTGAAGAGTCCACCCTGCTCTCCAGCAACTCATCATCTCAGCACACACTTTGCCTGCACACATGGAAACCGCCTCTCTCCACGAATGCCTTCACCTGCTAGGAAACACACGATGTCACTCAGCCAAAGGAGAGCACAGGCAAAGTCAACTGAAGCCCCCATTTTCAAGTTTTTGCCCTCTGCTGCTCCACAGCCTCCGGTGGCACGCTGCATGTGCGTCACTTCTCGGTAGACAAGGCCGAAATCCGGGCATCCAGGGCCCCAGCCGTCCACGGTCTACGGATGGCGGCACATAATACTATCTCTCTATGCGTACAGCAGGGAGGCCTGGGCCCTAGACTGGCTCCGCTAGAGCTCCACGACCTCAGCTATTTTCCCTGACCTTTGGCCCGTGCCCTCGTTACTGTGTCATCATCTCTAGTTACACTTCTCTTCCAACCACACTGAATCTGCCACCTGCGGATACCTGAGCGTGGAAATCAACATCTATCACCGGCTGCAGTGTCACAGGTCACTAGGTGTCTAGGCTCAGGGTGACCTTGGCTGTCTTCTGCCCAGGCAAGGAGCCTAATCCTTCCAAGGAAATGAGGACACGTGCTCACTGGTCGACATCCTTTCTTTCATCCACACGGCGGTCTAGATGAGGGGAAAGAAGCCAGGTAGGCCAGGTGAAGGCTGAGTGCGGGGCCTAAGGCTTCTTTCCCAATCACCATGGAGACAGCCACCGCAACGCTGGCCGGAACTTCTGACGGGGACGAGTCACAAACACCGAGCCAATAGGAGAGGTCCAGCCTAACCGGCCAGTTCCGCAGAGCCCTCCATTTTACCCATGGGCAGACAACGGCCCCTTGCGTCTTTGGCCACAAAATCGAGGACACCCAGGGAATAACTTCACAGGAGGCAGCCCTGATGTGAACACCTTCGACACACTGGGACAGCAGGCAGGTACCTCTTTTCCACTTACGCTAGGATATCAGTAGGCAAGGCGCCCTTCCTCTGCATCTATGGCCTCTCTGTGTGTGTTCATTCAGAGGAATCTCTTCGTTCTACCCCTGAGACACATCACAAGTACGAGGGGCCTGAGAGAGAGCCTGGAGATGAAACGGGGGAGGCTTCTGGCTGGACCGCTTCCCCCTGGGTAGAGAATAGCAGGTAGTGTCTCTGGAAGGTCTTAGCTTCTGTTGATTGACATGCGCAATACAGTAGGGGCGGACCCTGGCCAGGTGGAGCTTGTGGGCAGATGCAACCTCTCCGGCGACGAATAATTCCGCGGCTGCTTTGTATGGCAAAAACCTCCCCCCGCCAAGTGGGATGGGTAGAGAACACTGACCCACACCCGCCAGGGGCCTTTCCTGGGACTAAAGATCCCAACATGGTCTCAACGTCGTCACCCTCTCAGCACACACCTTTCCTGCACGCATAATCCTGCCTTTCTCCGTCAGGGCCCTATCCTACCAGGAAAAAAAGCAAGCCGCTCAAAAAGGCCGATGCCAGGGAAATCGAGGAAACGCTGCCATTTTCCAAATTTGGGCTGTCTACTTGTCCCCGCCTCCGCTGCAAGGCTGCGTATGTGGCCGGGCTCCGAAGGCAAGGCCGAAATCCTGGCAGCCTGGGCCGCAGCAGTCCGGTGGTTTATGGACGTGGGGACACGGATGACCTGTTTCCCACATACAGGAGGGACTCTTGGGCCCTTCACTGGCTCGCCATTCAGCTCCACGACGTCCACTGCTGGCCCTGGCCTTTGCTTTGGCTGGTGCCCCACTGAACGTGTGCTCCGGAGCGATGTTTCTCCACCCATCACTATCATTCTGCCACCAGGGGATATGTGAGTGTGGGAGTCACCATTTGTCACTGGCAGCAGTGTCACAAGTCACTAGACTTCCAGGTACCCGCTGACCTAGGCTGCCTTCCCCCCCAGGCAAGGTCCCCAATCCTTTATCCCACATGCTGAGACCAAGGCACTGGCGAACGTTCATTTTTATCGACACAGAGGTCTGAGTGAGGGTCAACGGGCCAGGTAGGTGAAGTCAAGGCCACGTGGGCGGGGCTAAGGGTTCTTCGCCATCCCCATAGAGACAGTCCCCCCACCGCAAGAGTAGGCGGAGCTTGTGATGGGCCTGGTGACAAGACTCAGCCAATGGCAGAGATCCGGCCCGCCAGGCACATGACACAGGGCCCTCCATTGTGACCTATGACACCTAGTGGCCACAGGGTTGGAGCACACCCTGGGAAAGGCTACGCAGGCACAAGGGAGCCCCTGGTGCGGACCGGTTCAGGGCAGTGCCAGAGCAGGCCAGGTACCTCTTTCCCACTTTCCTCAGGATATCAGTACGCAAGGCATCGCCACTCAGCATCTCTTGCCTCTCTCTCTCTCTGTCTCTCTCTGGGTGTCTTCATTCTCTGAAATCTCTTTCCTTCTCCCCCTGAGTCACTTCACAGCTTGGAGTGCCTGACAGAGGGCCTAGAGACAAAAGAGCAAAGGGGGAAGGCCTCTGGCTCTACTGGTTGCCCATGGGCAGAGAAGATCTGCTAGTCTATCTGGAAGGTCTAGAGAGTAGTGATTGATCGGGGAGCTACATCCTGGGCGGACCTGGCCGGGTGAAGCTTGCTGACACGTGGCAGCCTCTCTGGAGACTACTAATTCCGCTCATAACATTCTATACAAATACCCGGGTGAGTGCCACGGGCAGAAAACATTGACGCATACCTGCCAGAGGCCTATTCTGGGTCTGAAGAGTCCACCCTGGTCTCCAGCAACTCATCATCTCAGCACACACTTTGCCTGCACGCATGGAAACCGCCTCTCTCCACGAATGCCTTCACCTGCTAGGAAACACACGATGTCACTCAGCCAAAGGAGAGCACAGGCAAAGTCAACTGAAGCCCCCATTTTCAAGTTTTTGCCCTCTGCTGCTCCACAGCCTCCGGTGGCACGCTGCATGTGCGTCACTTCTCGGTAGACAAGGCCGAAATCCGGGCATCCAGGGCCCCAGCCGTCCACGGTCTACGGATGGCGGCACATGGATCACCTCTTTGCCTCGTACAGCAGGGAGGCCTGGGCCCTAAACTGGCTCCGCTAGAGCTTCAAGACCTCAGCTATTTTCCCTGACCTTTGGCCCGTGCCCTCGTGAGTGTGTCATCATCTCTAGTTACACCTCTCTTCCGACCACACTGAATCCGCCACCTGCGGATACCTGAGCGTGGAAATCAACATTTATCACCGGCTGCAGTGTCACAGGTCACTAGGTGTCTAGGCTCAGGCTGACTTTGGCTGTCTTCTGCCCAGGCAAGGAGCCTAATCCTTCCAACGAAATCAGGACACGTGCTCACTGGTCGACATCCTTACTTTCATCCACACAGCGGTCTAGATGAGGGGAAAGAGGCCAGGTAGGCCAGGTGAAGGCTGAGTGCGGGGCCTAAGGCTTCTTTCCCAATCACCATGGAGACAGCCACCGCAACGCTGGCCGGAACTTCTGACGGGGACGAGTCACAAACACCGAGCCAATAGGAGAGGTCCAGCCTAACCGGCCAGTTCCGCAGAGCCCTCCATTTTACCCATGGACAGACAACGGCCCCTTGCGTCTTTGGCTACAAAATCGAGGGCACACAGGGAATAACTTCACAGGAGGCAACCCCTGATGTGAACACCTTCGACACACTGGGACAGCAGGCAGGTACCTCTTTTCCACTTACGCTAGGATATCAGCAGGCAAGGTGCCCTTCCTCTGCATCTATGGCCTCTCTGTGTGTGTTCATTCAGAGGAATCTCTTCGTTCTACCCCTGAGACACATCACAAGTACGAGGGGCCTGAGAGAGAGCCTGGAGATGAAACGGGGGAGGCTTCTGGCTGGACCGCTTCCCCCTGGGTAGAGAATAGCAGGTAGTGTCTCTGGAAGGTCTTAGCTTCTGTTGATTGACATGCGCAATACAGTAGGGGCGGACCCTGGCCAGGTGGAGCTTGTGGGCAGATGCAACCTCTCCGGCGACGAATAATTCCGCGGCTGCTTTGTATGGCAAAAACCTCCCCCCGCCAAGTGGGATGGGTAGAGAACACTGACCCACACCCGCCAGGGGCCTTTCCTGGGACTAAAGATCCCAACATGGTCTCAACGTCGTCACCCTCTCAGCACACACCTTTCCTGCACGCATAATCCTGCCTTTCTCCGTCAGGGCCCTATCCTACCAGGAAAAAAAGCAAGCCGCTCAAAAAGGCCGATGCCAGGGAAATCGAGGAAACGCTGCCATTTTCCAAATCTGGGCTGTCTACTTGTCCCCGCCTCCGCTGCAAGGCTGCGTATGTGGCCGGGCTCTGAAGGGAAGGCCGAAATCCTGGCAGTCTGGGCCCCAGCAGTCCGGTGGTTTATGGACGTGGGGACACGGATGACCTGTTTCCCACATACAGGAGGGACTCTTGGGCCCTTCACTGGCTCGCCATTCAGCTCCACGACGTCCACTGCTGGCCCTGGCCTTTGCTTTGGCTGGTGCCCCACTGAACGTGTGCTCCGGAGCGATGTTTCTCCACCATCACTATCATTCTGCCACCAGGGGATATGTGAGTGTGGGAGTCACCATTTGTCACTGGCAGCAGTGTCACAAGTCACTAGACTTCCAGGTACCCGCTGACCTAGGCTGCCTTCCCCCCCAGGCAAGGTCCCCAATCCTTTATCCCACATGCTGAGATCAAGGCACTGGCGAACGTTCATTTTTATCGACACAGAGGTCTGAGTGAGGGTCAGCGGGCCAGGTAGGTGAAGTCAAGGCCACGTGGGCGGGGCTAAGGGTTCTTCGCCATCCCCATAGAGACAGTCCCCCCACCGCAAGAGTAGGCGGAGCTTGTGATGGGCCTGGTGACAAGACTCAGCCAATGGCAGAGATCCGGCCCGCCAGGCACATGACACAGAGCCCTCCATTGTGACCTATGACACCTAGTGGCCACAGGGTTGGAGCACACCCTGGGAAAGGCTACGCAGGCACAAGGGAGCCCCTGGTGCGGACCGGTTCAGGGCAGTGCCAGAGCAGGCCAGGTACCTCTTTCCCACTTTCCTCAGGATATCAGTACGCAAGGCATCCCCACTCAGCATCTCTTGACTCTCTCTCTCTCTGTCTCTCTCTGGGTGTCTTCATTCTCTGAAATCTCTTTCCTTCTCCCCCTGAGTCACTTCACAGCTTGGAGTGCCTGACAGAGTGCCTAGAGACAAAAGAGCAAAGGGGGAAGGCCTCTGGCTCTACTGGTTGCCCATGGGCAGAGAAGATCTGCTAGTCTATCTGGAAGGTCTAGAGAGTAGTGATTGATCGGGGAGCTACATCCTGGGCGGACCTGGCCGGGTGAAGCTTGCTGACACGTGGCAGCCTCTCTGGAGACTACTAATTCCGCTCATAACATTCTATGCAAATACCCGGGTGAGTGCCACGGGCAAAAACATTGACGCATACCTGCCAGAGGCCTATTCTGGGTCTGAAGAGTCCACCCTGCTCTCCAGCAACTCATCATCTCAGCACACACTTTGCCTGCACACATGGAAACCGCCTCTCTCCACGAATGCCTTCACCTGCTAGGAAACACACGATGTCACTCAGCCAAAGGAGAGCACAGGCAAAGTCAACTGAAGCCCCCATTTTCAAGTTTTTGCCCTCTGCTGCTCCACAGCCTCCGGTGGCACGCTGCATGTGCGTCACTTCTCGGTAGACAAGGCCGAAATCCGGGCATCCAGGGCCCCAGCCGTCCACGGTCTACGGATGGCGGCACATGGATCACCTCTTTGCCTCGTACAGCAGGGAGGCCTGGGCCCTAGACTGGCTCCGCTAGAGCTCCACGACCTCAGCTATTTTCCCTGACCTTTGGCCCGTGCCCTCGTTACTGTGTCATCATCTCTAGTTACACTTCTCTTCCAACCACACTGAATCTGCCACCTGCGGATACCTGAGCGTGGAAATCAACATCTATCACCGGCTGCAGTGTCACAGGTCACTAGGTGTCTAGGCTCAGGGTGACCTTGGCTGTCTTCTGCCCAGGCAAGGAGCCTAATCCTTCCAAGGAAATGAGGACACGTGCTCACTGGTCGACATCCTTTCTTTCATCCACACGGCGGTCTAGATGAGGGGAAAGAAGCCAGGTAGGCCAGGTGAAGGCTGAGTGCGGGGCCTAAGGCTTCTTTCCCAATCACCATGGAGACAGCCACCGCAACGCTGGCCGGAACTTCTGACGGGGACGAGTCACAAACACCGAGCCAATAGGAGAGGTCCAGCCTAACCGGCCAGTTCCGCAGAGCCCTCCATTTTACCCATGGGCAGACAACGGCCCCTTGCGTCTTTGGCCACAAAATCGAGGACACCCAGGGAATAACTTCACAGGAGGCAGCCCTGATGTGAACACCTTCGACACACTGGGACAGCAGGCAGGTACCTCTTTTCCACTTACGCTAGGATATCAGTAGGCAAGGCGCCCTTCCTCTGCATCTATGGCCTCTCTGTGTGTGTTCATTCAGAGGAATCTCTTCGTTCTACCCCTGAGACACATCACAAGTACGAGGGGCCTGAGAGAGAGCCTGGAGATGAAACGGGGGAGGCTTCTGGCTGGACCGCTTCCCCCTGGGTAGAGAATAGCAGGTAGTGTCTCTGGAAGGTCTTAGCTTCTGTTGATTGACATGCGCAATACAGTAGGGGCGGACCCTGGCCAGGTGGAGCTTGTGGGCAGATGCAACCTCTCCGGCGACGAATAATTCCGCGGCTGCTTTGTATGGCAAAAACCTCCCCCCGCCAAGTGGGATGGGTAGAGAACACTGACCCACACCCGCCAGGGGCCTTTCCTGGGACTAAAGATCCCAACATGGTCTCAACGTCGTCACCCTCTCAGCACACACCTTTCCTGCACGCATAATCCTGCCTTTCTCCGTCAGGGCCCTATCCTACCAGGAAAAAAAGCAAGCCGCTCAAAAAGGCCGATGCCAGGGAAATCGAGGAAACGCTGCCATTTTCCAAATTTGGGCTGTCTACTTGTCCCCGCCTCCGCTGCAAGGCTGCGTATGTGGCCGGGCTCCGAAGGCAAGGCCGAAATCCTGGCAGCCTGGGCCGCAGCAGTCCGGTGGTTTATGGACGTGGGGACACGGATGACCTGTTTCCCACATACAGGAGGGACTCTTGGGCCCTTCACTGGCTCGCCATTCAGCTCCACGACGTCCACTGCTGGCCCTGGCCTTTGCTTTGGCTGGTGCCCCACTGAACGTGTGCTCCGGAGCGATGTTTCTCCACCCATCACTATCATTCTGCCACCAGGGGATATGTGAGTGTGGGAGTCACCATTTGTCACTGGCAGCAGTGTCACAAGTCACTAGACTTCCAGGTACCCGCTGACCTAGGCTGCCTTCCCCCCCAGGCAAGGTCCCCAATCCTTTATCCCACATGCTGAGACCAAGGCACTGGCGAACGTTCATTTTTATCGACACAGAGGTCTGAGTGAGGGTCAACGGGCCAGGTAGGTGAAGTCAAGGCCACGTGGGCGGGGCTAAGGGTTCTTCGCCATCCCCATAGAGACAGTCCCCCCACCGCAAGAGTAGGCGGAGCTTGTGATGGGCCTGGTGACAAGACTCAGCCAATGGCAGAGATCCGGCCCGCCAGGCACATGACACAGGGCCCTCCATTGTGACCTATGACACCTAGTGGCCACAGGGTTGGAGCACACCCTGGGAAAGGCTACGCAGGCACAAGGGAGCCCCTGGTGCGGACCGGTTCAGGGCAGTGCCAGAGCAGGCCAGGTACCTCTTTCCCACTTTCCTCAGGATATCAGTACGCAAGGCATCGCCACTCAGCATCTCTTGCCTCTCTCTCTCTCTGTCTCTCTCTGGGTGTCTTCATTCTCTGAAATCTCTTTCCTTCTCCCCCTGAGTCACTTCACAGCTTGGAGTGCCTGACAGAGGGCCTAGAGACAAAAGAGCAAAGGGGGAAGGCCTCTGGCTCTACTGGTTGCCCATGGGCAGAGAAGATCTGCTAGTCTATCTGGAAGGTCTAGAGAGTAGTGATTGATCGGGGAGCTACATCCTGGGCGGACCTGGCCGGGTGAAGCTTGCTGACACGTGGCAGCCTCTCTGGAGACTACTAATTCCGCTCATAACATTCTATACAAATACCCGGGTGAGTGCCACGGGCAGAAAACATTGACGCATACCTGCCAGAGGCCTATTCTGGGTCTGAAGAGTCCACCCTGGTCTCCAGGAACTCATCATCTCAGCACACACTTTGCCTGCACGCATGGAAACCGCCTCTCTCCACGAATGCCTTCACCTGCTAGGAAACACACGATGTCACTCAGCCAAAGGAGAGCACAGGCAAAGTCAACTGAAGCCCCCATTTTCAAGTTTTTGCCCTCTGCTGCTCCACAGCCTCCGGTGGCACGCTGCATGTGCGTCACTTCTCGGTAGACAAGGCCGAAATCCGGGCATCCAGGGCCCCAGCCGTCCACGGTCTACGGATGGCGGCACATGGATCACCTCTTTGCCTCGTACAGCAGGGAGGCCTGGGCCCTAAACTGGCTCCGCTAGAGCTTCAAGACCTCAGCTATTTTCCCTGACCTTTGGCCCGTGCCCTCGTGAGTGTGTCATCATCTCTAGTTACACCTCTCTTCCGACCACACTGAATCCGCCACCTGCGGATACCTGAGCGTGGAAATCAACATTTATCACCGGCTGCAGTGTCACAGGTCACTAGGTGTCTAGGCTCAGGCTGACTTTGGCTGTCTTCTGCCCAGGCAAGGAGCCTAATCCTTCCAACGAAATCAGGACACGTGCTCACTGGTCGACATCCTTACTTTCATCCACACAGCGGTCTAGATGAGGGGAAAGAGGCCAGGTAGGCCAGGTGAAGGCTGAGTGCGGGGCCTAAGGCTTCTTTCCCAATCACCATGGAGACAGCCACCGCAACGCTGGCCGGAACTTCTGACGGGGACGAGTCACAAACACCGAGCCAATAGGAGAGGTCCAGCCTAACCGGCCAGTTCCGCAGAGCCCTCCATTTTACCCATGGACAGACAACGGCCCCTTGCGTCTTTGGCTACAAAATCGAGGGCACACAGGGAATAACTTCACAGGAGGCAACCCCTGATGTGAACACCTTCGACACACTGGGACAGCAGGCAGGTACCTCTTTTCCACTTACGCTAGGATATCAGTAGGCAAGGTGCCCTTCCTCTGCATCTATGGCCTCTCTGTGTGTGTTCATTCAGAGGAATCTCTTCGTTCTACCCCTGAGACACATCACAAGTACGAGGGGCCTGAGAGAGAGCCTGGAGATGAAACGGGGGAGGCTTCTGGCTGGACCGCTTCCCCCTGGGTAGAGAATAGCAGGTAGTGTCTCTGGAAGGTCTTAGCTTCTGTTGATTGACATGCGCAATACAGTAGGGGCGGACCCTGGCCAGGTGGAGCTTGTGGGCAGATGCAACCTCTCCGGCGACGAATAATTCCGCGGCTGCTTTGTATGGCAAAAACCTCCCCCCGCCAAGTGGGATGGGTAGAGAACACTGACCCACACCCGCCAGGGGCCTTTCCTGGGACTAAAGATCCCAACATGGTCTCAACGTCGTCACCCTCTCAGCACACACCTTTCCTGCACGCATAATCCTGCCTTTCTCCGTCAGGGCCCTATCCTACCAGGAAAAAAAGCAAGCCGCTCAAAAAGGCCGATGCCAGGGAAATCGAGGAAACGCTGCCATTTTCCAAATCTGGGCTGTCTACTTGTCCCCGCCTCCGCTGCAAGGCTGCGTATGTGGCCGGGCTCTGAAGGGAAGGCCGAAATCCTGGCAGTCTGGGCCCCAGCAGTCCGGTGGTTTATGGACGTGGGGACACGGATGACCTGTTTCCCACATACAGGAGGGACTCTTGGGCCCTTCACTGGCTCGCCATTCAGCTCCACGACGTCCACTGCTGGCCCTGGCCTTTGCTTTGGCTGGTGCCCCACTGAACGTGTGCTCCGGAGCGATGTTTCTCCACCATCACTATCATTCTGCCACCAGGGGATATGTGAGTGTGGGAGTCACCATTTGTCACTGGCAGCAGTGTCACAAGTCACTAGACTTCCAGGTACCCGCTGACCTAGGCTGCCTTCCCCCCCAGGCAAGGTCCCCAATCCTTTATCCCACATGCTGAGATCAAGGCACTGGCGAACGTTCATTTTTATCGACACAGAGGTCTGAGTGAGGGTCAGCGGGCCAGGTAGGTGAAGTCAAGGCCACGTGGGCGGGGCTAAGGGTTCTTCGCCATCCCCATAGAGACAGTCCCCCCACCGCAAGAGTAGGCGGAGCTTGTGATGGGCCTGGTGACAAGACTCAGCCAATGGCAGAGATCCGGCCCGCCAGGCACATGACACAGAGCCCTCCATTGTGACCTATGACACCTAGTGGCCACAGGGTTGGAGCACACCCTGGGAAAGGCTACGCAGGCACAAGGGAGCCCCTGGTGCGGACCGGTTCAGGGCAGTGCCAGAGCAGGCCAGGTACCTCTTTCCCACTTTCCTCAGGATATCAGTACGCAAGGCATCCCCACTCAGCATCTCTTGACTCTCTCTCTCTCTGTCTCTCTCTGGGTGTCTTCATTCTCTGAAATCTCTTTCCTTCTCCCCCTGAGTCACTTCACAGCTTGGAGTGCCTGACAGAGTGCCTAGAGACAAAAGAGCAAAGGGGGAAGGCCTCTGGCTCTACTGGTTGCCCATGGGCAGAGAAGATCTGCTAGTCTATCTGGAAGGTCTAGAGAGTAGTGATTGATCGGGGAGCTACATCCTGGGCGGACCTGGCCGGGTGAAGCTTGCTGACACGTGGCAGCCTCTCTGGAGACTACTAATTCCGCTCATAACATTCTATGCAAATACCCGGGTGAGTGCCACGGGCAAAAACATTGACGCATACCTGCCAGAGGCCTATTCTGGGTCTGAAGAGTCCACCCTGGTCTCCAGCAACTCATCATCTCAGCACACACTTTGCCTGCACGCATGGAAACCGCCTCTCTCCACGAATGCCTTCACCTGCTAGGAAACACACGATGTCACTCAGCCAAAGGAGAGCACAGGCAAAGTCAACTGAAGCCCCCATTTTCAAGTTTTTGCCCTCTGCTGCTCCACAGCCTCCGGTGGCACGCTGCATGTGCGTCACTTCTCGGTAGACAAGGCCGAAATCCGGGCATCCAGGGCCCCAGCCGTCCACGGTCTACGGATGGCGGCACATGGATCACCTCTTTGCCTCGTACAGCAGGGAGGCCTGGGCCCTAGACTGGCTCCGCTAGAGCTCCACGACCTCAGCTATTTTCCCTGACCTTTGGCCCGTGCCCTCGTTACTGTGTCATCATCTCTAGTTACACTTCTCTTCCAACCACACTGAATCTGCCACCTGCGGATACCTGAGCGTGGAAATCAACATCTATCACCGGCTGCAGTGTCACAGGTCACTAGGTGTCTAGGCTCAGGGTGACCTTGGCTGTCTTCTGCCCAGGCAAGGAGCCTAATCCTTCCAAGGAAATGAGGACACGTGCTCACTGGTCGACATCCTTTCTTTCATCCACACGGCGGTCTAGATGAGGGGAAAGAAGCCAGGTAGGCCAGGTGAAGGCTGAGTGCGGGGCCTAAGGCTTCTTTCCCAATCACCATGGAGACAGCCACCGCAACGCTGGCCGGAACTTCTGACGGGGACGAGTCACAAACACCGAGCCAATAGGAGAGGTCCAGCCTAACCGGCCAGTTCCGCAGAGCCCTCCATTTTACCCATGGACAGACAACGGCCCCTTGCGTCTTTGGCCACAAAATCGAGGACACCCAGGGAATAACTTCACAGGAGGCAGCCCTGATGTGAACACCTTCGACACACTGGGACAGCAGGCAGGTACCTCTTTTCCACTTACGCTAGGATATCAGTAGGCAAGGCGCCCTTCCTCTGCATCTATGGCCTCTCTGTGTGTGTTCATTCAGAGGAATCTCTTCGTTCTACCCCTGAGACACATCACAAGTACGAGGGGCCTGAGAGAGAGCCTGGAGATGAAACGGGGGAGGCTTCTGGCTGGACCGCTTCCCCCTGGGTAGAGAATAGCAGGTAGTGTCTCTGGAAGGTCTTAGCTTCTGTTGATTGACATGCGCAATACAGTAGGGGCGGACCCTGGCCAGGTGGAGCTTGTGGGCAGATGCAACCTCTCCGGCGACGAATAATTCCGCGGCTGCTTTGTATGGCAAAAACCTCCCCCCGCCAAGTGGGATGGGTAGAGAACACTGACCCACACCCGCCAGGGGCCTTTCCTGGGACTAAAGATCCCAACATGGTCTCAACGTCGTCACCCTCTCAGCACACACCTTTCCTGCACGCATAATCCTGCCTTTCTCCGTCAGGGCCCTATCCTACCAGGAAGAAAAGCAAGCCGCTCAAAAAGGCCGATGCCAGGGAAATCGAGGAAACGCTGCCATTTTCCAAATTTGGGCTGTCTACTTGTCCCCGCCTCCGCTGCAAGGCTGCGTATGTGGCCGGGCTCCGAAGGCAAGGCCGAAATCCTGGCAGCCTGGGCCGCAGCAGTTCGGTGGTTTATGGACGTGGGGACACGGATGACCTGTTTCCCACATACAGGAGGGACTCTTGGGCCCTTCACTGGCTCGCCATTCAGCTCCACGACATCCACTGCTGGCCCTGGCCTTTGCTTTGGCTGGTGCCCCACTGAACGTGTGCTCCGGAGCGATGTTTCTCCACCCATCACTATCATTCTGCCACCAGGGGATATGTGAGTGTAGGAGTCACCATTTGTCCCTGGCAGCAGTGTCACAAGTCACTAGACTTCCAGGTACCCGCTGACCTAGGCTGCCTTCCCCCCCAGGCAAGGTCCCCAATCCTTTATCCCACATGCTGAGACCAAGGCACTGGCGAACGTTCATTTTTATCGACACAGAGGTCTGAGTGAGGGTCAACGGGCCAGGTAGGTGAAGTCAAGGCCACGTGGGCGGGGCTAAGGGTTCTTCGCCATCCCCATAGAGACAGTCCCCCCACCGCAAGAGTAGGCGGAGCTTGTGATGGGCCTGGTGACAAGACTCAGCCAATGGCAGAGATCCGGCCCGCCAGGCACATGACACAGGGCCCTCCATTGTGACCTATGACACCTAGTGGCCACAGGGTTGGAGCACACCCTGGCAAAGGCTACGCAGGCACAAGGGAGCCCCTGGTGCGGACCGGTTCAGGGCAGTGCCAGAGCAGGCCAGGTACCTCTTTCCCACTTTCCTCAGGATATCAGTACGCAAGGCATCGCCACTCAGCATCTCTTGCCTCTCTCTCTCTCTGTCTCTCTCTGGGTGTCTTCATTCTCTGAAATCTCTTTCCTTCTCCCCCTGAGTCACTTCACAGCTTGGAGTGCCTGACAGAGGGCCTAGAGACAAAAGAGCAAAGGGGGAAGGCCTCTGGCTCTACTGGTTGCCCATGGGCAGAGAAGATCTGCTAGTCTATCTGGAAGGTCTAGAGAGTAGTGATTGATCGGGGAGCTACATCCTGGGCGGACCTGGCCGGGTGAAGCTTGCTGACACGTGGCAGCCTCTCTGGAGACTACTAATTCCGCTCATAACATTCTATGCAAATACCCGGGTGAGTGCCACGGGCAGAAAACATTGACGCATACCTGCCAGAGGCCTATTCTGGGTCTGAAGAGTCCACCCTGGTCTCCAGCAACTCATCATCTCAGCACACACTTTGCCTGCACGCATGGAAACCGCCTCTCTCCACGAATGCCTTCACCTGCTAGGAAACACACGATGTCACTCAGCCAAAGGAGAGCACAGGCAAAGTCAACTGAAGCCCCCATTTTCAAGTTTTTGCCCTCTGCTGCTCCACAGCCTCCGGTGGCACGCTGCATGTGCGTCACTTCTCGGTAGACAAGGCCGAAATCCGGGCATCCAGGGCCCCAGCCGTCCACGGTCTACGGATGGCGGCACATGGATCACCTCTTTGCCTCGTACAGCAGGGAGGCCTGGGCCCTAGACTGGCTCCGCTAGAGCTCCACGACCTCAGCTATTTTCCCTGACCTTTGGCCCGTGCCCTCGTTACTGTGTCATCATCTCTAGTTACACTTCTCTTCCGACCACACTGAATCTGCCACCTGCGGATACCTGAGCGTGGAAATCAACATCTATCACCGGCTGCAGTGTCACAGGTCACTAGGTGTCTAGGCTCAGGGTGACCTTGGCTGTCTTCTGCCCAGGCAAGGAGCCTAATCCTTCCAAGGAAATGAGGACACGTGCTCACTGGTCGACATCCTTTCTTTCATCCACACGGAGGTCTAGATGAGGGGAAAGAGGCCAGGTAGGCCAGGTGAAGGCTGAGTGCGGGGCCTAAGGCTTCTTTCCCAATCACCATGGAGA
The DNA here is from genome assembly GCF_030014295.1 of Loxodonta africana. Taxonomy (NCBI): domain Eukaryota; kingdom Metazoa; phylum Chordata; class Mammalia; order Proboscidea; family Elephantidae; genus Loxodonta; species Loxodonta africana. Next base: position 155,326 of record NW_026974850.1, on the reverse strand, counting down.
CAGCCACCGCAACGCTGGCCGGAACTTCTGACGGGGACGAGTCACAAACACCGAGCCAATAGGAGAGGTCCAGCCTAACCGGCCAGTTCCGCAGAGCCCTCCATTTTACCCATGGACAGACAACGGCCCCTTGCGTCTTTGGCTACAAAATCGAGGGCACACAGGGAATAACTTCACAGGAGGCAACCCCTGATGTGAACAACTTCGACACACTGGGACAGCAGGCAGGTACCTCTTTTCCACTTACGCTAGGATATCAGTAGGCAAGGCGCCCTTCCTCTGCATCTATGGCCTCTCTGTGTGTGTTCATTCAGAGGAATCTCTTCGTTCTACCCCTGAGACACATCACAAGTACGAGGGGCCTGAGAGAGAGCCTGGAGATGAAACGGGGGAGGCTTCTGGCTGGACCGCTTCCCCCTGGGTAGAGAATAGCAGGTAGTGTCTCTGGAAGGTCTTAGCTTCTGTTGATTGACATGCGCAATACAGTAGGGGCGGACCCTGGCCAGGTGGAGCTTGTGGGCAGATGCAACCTCTCCGGCGACGAATAATTCCGCGGCTGCTTTGTATGGCAAAAACCTCCCCCCGCCAAGTGGGATGGGTAGAGAACACTGACCCACACCCGCCAGGGGCCTTTCCTGGGACTAAAGATCCCAACATGGTCTCAACGTCGTCACCCTCTCAGCACACACCTTTCCTGCACGCATAATCCTGCCTTTCTCCGTCAGGGCCCTATCCTACCAGGAAAAAAAGCAAGCCGCTCAAAAAGGCCGATGCCAGGGAAATCGAGGAAACGCTGCCATTTTCCAAATTTGGGCTGTCTACTTGTCCCCGCCTCCGCTGCAAGGCTGCGTATGTGGCCGGGCTCCGAAGGCAAGGCCGAAATCCTGGCAGCCTGGGCCGCAGCAGTCCGGTGGTTTATGGACGTGGGGACACGGATGACCTGTTTCCCACATACAGGAGGGACTCTTGGGCCCTTCACTGGCTCGCCATTCAGCTCCACGACGTCCACTGCTGGCCCTGGCCTTTGCTTTGGCTGGTGCCCCACTGAACGTGTGCTCCAGAGCGATGTTTCTCCACCCATCACTATCATTCTGCCACCAGGGGATATGTGAGTGTGGGAGTCACCATTTGTCACTGGCAGCAGTGTCACAAGTCACTAGACTTCCAGGTACCCGCTGACCTAGGCTGCCTTCCCCCCCAGGCAAGGTCCCCAATCCTTTATCCCACATGCTGAGACCAAGGCACTGGCGAACGTTCATTTTTATCGACACAGAGGTCTGAGTGAGGGTCAGCGGGCCAGGTAGGTGAAGTCAAGGCCACGTGGGCGGGGCTAAGGGTTCTTCGCCATCCCCATAGAGACAGTCCCCCCACCGCAAGAGTAGGCGGAGCTTGTGATGGGCCTGGTGACAAGACTCAGCCAATGGCAGAGATCCGGCCCGCCAGGCACATGACACAGGGCCCTCCATTGTGACCTATGACACCTAGTGGCCACAGGGTTGGAGCACACCCTGGGAAAGGCTACGCAGGCACAAGGGAGCCCCTGGTGCGGACCGGTTCAGGGCAGTGCCAGAGCAGGCCAGGTACCTCTTTCCCACTTTCCTCAGGATATCAGTACGCAAGGCATCGCCACTCAGCATCTCTTGCCTCTCTCTCTCTCTGTCTCTCTCTGGGTGTCTTCATTCTCTGAAATCTCTTTCCTTCTCCCCCTGAGTCACTTCACAGCTTGGAGTGCCTGACAGAGGGCCTAGAGACAAAAGAGCAAAGGGGGAAGGCCTCTGGCTCTACTGGTTGCCCATGGGCAGAGAAGATCTGCTAGTCTATCTGGAAGGTCTAGAGAGTAGTGATTGATCGGGGAGCTACATCCTGGGCGGACCTGGCCGGGTGAAGCTTGCTGACACGTGGCAGCCTCTCTGGAGACTACTAATTCCGCTCATAACATTCTATGCAAATACCCGGGTGAGTGCCACGGGCAGAAAACATTGACGCATACCTGCCAGAGGCCTATTCTGGGTCTGAAGAGTCCACCCTGCTCTCCAGCAACTCATCATCTCAGCACACACTTTGCCTGCACGCATGGAAACCGCCTCTCTCCACGAATGCCTTCACCTGCTAGGAAACACACGATGTCACTCAGCCAAAGGAGAGCACAGGCAAAGTCAACTGAAGCCCCCATTTTCAAGTTTTTGCCCTCTGCTGCTCCACAGCCTCCGGTGGCACGCTGCATGTGCGTCACTTCTCGGTAGACAAGGCCGAAATCCGGGCATCCAGGGCCCCAGCCGTCCACGGTCTACGGATGGCGGCACATGGATCACCTCTTTGCCTCGTACAGCAGGGAGGCCTGGGCCCTAGACTGGCTCCGCTAGAGCTCCACGACCTCAGCTATTTTCCCTGACCTTTGGCCCGTGCCCTCGTTACTGTGTCATCATCTCTAGTTACACTTCTCTTCCGACCACACTGAATCTGCCACCTGCGGATACCTGAGCGTGGAAATCAACATCTATCACCGGCTGCAGTGTCACAGGTCACTAGGTGTCTAGGCTCAGGGTGACCTTGGCTGTCTTCTGCCCAGGCAAGGAGCCTAATCCTTCCAAGGAAATGAGGCCACGTGCTCACTGGTCGACATCCTTTCTTTCATCCACACGGAGGTCTAGATGAGGGGAAAGAGGCCAGGTAGGCCAGGTGAAGGCTGAGTGCGGGGCCTAAGGGTTCTTTCCCAATCACCATGGAGACAGCCACCGCAACGCTGGCCGGAACTTCTGACGGGGACGAGTCACAAACACCGAGCCAATAAGAGAGGTCCAGCCTAACCGGCCAGTTCCGCAGAGCCCTCCATTTTACCCATGGACAGACAACGGCCCCTTGTGTCTTTGGCCACAAAATCGAGGGCACTCAGGGAATAACTTCACAGGAGGCAGCCCTGATGTGAACACCTTCGACACACTGGGCCAGCAGGCAGGTACCACTTTTCCACTTACGCTAGGATATCAGTAGGCAAGGCGCCCTTCCTCTGCATCTATGGCCTCTCTGTATGTGTTCATTCAGAGGAATCTCTTCGTTCTACCCCTGAGACATATCACAAGTACGAGGGGCCTGAGAGAGAGCCTGGAGATGAAACGGGGGAGGCTTCTGGCTGGACCACTTCCCCCTGGGTAGAGAATAGCAGGTAGTGTCTCTGGAAGGTCTTAGCTTCTGTTGATTGACATGCGCAATACGGTAGGGGCGGACCCTGGCCAGGTGGAGCTTGTGGGCAGATGCAACCTCTCTGGCGACGAATAATTCCGCTGCTGCTTTGTATGGTGAAAACTTCCCCCCGCCAAGTGGGATGGGTAGAGAACACTGACCCACACCCGCCAGGGTCCTTTCCTGGGACTAAAGATCCCAACATGGTCTCAACGTCGTCACCCTCTCAGCACACACCTTTCCTGCACGCATAATCCTGCCTTTCTCCGTCAGGGCCCTATCCTACCAGGAAGAAAAGCAAGCCGCTCAAAAAGGCCGATGCCAGGGAAATCGAGGAAACGCTGCCATTTTCCAAATTTGGGCTGTCTACTTGTCCCCGCCTCCGCTGCAAGGCTGCGTATGTGGCCGGGCTCCGAAGGCAAGGCCGAAATCCTGGCAGCCTGGGCCGCAGCAGTCCAATCGTTTATGGACGTGGGGACACGGACGACCTGTTTGCCACATACAGGAGGGACTCTTCGGCCCTTCACTGGCTCGCCATTCAGCTCCACGACGTCCACTGCTGGCCCTGGCCTTTGCTTTGGCTGGTGCCCCACTGAACGTGTGCTCCGGAGCGATGTTTCTCCACCCATCACTATCATTCTGCTACCAGGGGATATGTGAGTGTGGGAGTCACCATTTGTCACTGGCAGCAGTGTCACAAGTCACTAGACTTCCAGGTACCCGCTGACCTAGGCTGCCTTCCCCCCCAGGCAAGGTCCCCAATCCTTTATCCCACATGCTGACACCTAGGCACTGGCGGACATTCATTTTTATCGACACAGAGGTCTGAGTGAGGGTCAGCGGGCCAGGTAGGTGAAGTCAAGGCCACGTGGGCGGGGCTAAGGGTTCTTCGTCATCCCCATAGAGACAGTCCCCCCACCGCAAGAGTGGGCGGAGCTTGTGCTGGGCCTGGTGACAAGACTCAGCAGCCAATGGCAGAGATCCGGCCCGCCAGGCACATGACACAGGGCCCTCCATTGTGACCTATGACACCTAGTGGCCACAGGGTTGGAGCACACCCTGGCAAAGGCTACGCAGGCACAAGGGAGCCCCTGGTGCGGACCGGTTCAGGGCAGTGCCAGAGCAGGCCAGGTACCTCTTTCCCACTTTCCTCAGGATATCAGTACGCAAGGCATCCCCACTCAGCATCTCTTGCCTCTCTCTCTCTCTGTCTCTCTCTGGGTGTCTTCATTCTCTGAAATCTCTTTCCTTCTCCCCCTGAGTCACTTCACAGCTTGGAGTGCCTGACAGAGGGCCTAGAGACAAAAGAGCAAAGGGGGAAGGCCTCTGGCTCTACTGGTTGCCCATGGGCAGAGAAGATCTGCTAGTCTATCTGGAAGGTCTAGAGAGTAGTGATTGATCGGGGAGCTACATCCTGGGTGGACCTGGCCGGGTGAAGCTTGCTGACACGTGGCAGCCTCTCTGGAGACTACTAATTCCGCTCATAACATTCTATGCAAATACCCGGGTGAGTGCCACGGGCAGAAAACATTGACGCATACCTGCCAGAGGCCTATTCTGGGTCTGAAGAGTCCACCCTGCTCTCCAGCAACTCATCATCTCAGCACACACTTTGCCTGCTCACATGGAAACCGCCTCTCTCCACGAATGCCTTCACCTGCAAGAAACACACGATGTCACTCAGCCAAAGGAGAGCACAGGCAAAGTCAACTGAAGCCCCCATTTTCAAGTTTTTGCCCTCTGCTGCTCCACAGCCTCCGGTGGCACGCTGCATGTGCGTCACTTCTCGGTAGACAAGGCCGAAATCCGGGCATCCAGGGCCCCAGCCGTCCACGGTCTACGGATGGCGGCACATGGATCACCTCTTTGCCTCGTACAGCAGGGAGGCCTGGGCCCTAGACTGGCTCCGCTAGAGCTCCACGACCTCAGCTATTTTCCCTGACCTTTGGCCCGTGCCCTCGTTACTGTGTCATCATCTCTAGTTACACTTCTCTTCCGACCACACTGAATCTGCCACCTGCGGATACCTGAGCGTGGAAATCAACATCTATCACCGGCTGCAGTGTCACAGGTCACTAGGTGTCTAGGCTCAGGGTGACCTTGGCTGTCTTCTGCCCAGGCAAGGAGCCTAATCCTTCCAAGGAAATGAGGCCACGTGCTCACTGGTCGACATCCTTTCTTTCATCCACACAGCGGTCTAGATGAGGGGAAAGAGGCCAGGTAGGCCAGGTGAAGGCTGAGTGCGGGGCCTAAGGCTTCTTTCCCAATCACCATGGAGACAGCCACCGCAACGCTGGCCGGAACTTCTGACGGGGACGAGTCACAAACACCGAGCCAATAAGAGAGGTCCAGCCTAACCGGCTAGTTCCGCAGAGCCCTCCATTTTACCCATGGACAGACAACGGCCCCTTGTGTCTTTGGCCACAAAATCGAGGGCACTCAGGGAATAACTTCACAGGAGGCAGCCCTGATGTGAACACCTTCGACACACTGGGCCAGCAGGCAGGTACCACTTTTCCACTTACGCTAGGATATCAGTAGGCAAGGCGCCCTTCCTCTGCATCTATGGCCTCTCTGTATGTGTTCATTCAGAGGAATCTCTTCGTTCTACCACTGAGACATATCACAAGTACGAGGGGCCTGAGAGAGAGCCTGGAGATGAAACGGGGGAGGCTTCTGGCTGGACCACTTCCCCCTGGGTAGAGAATAGCAGGTAGTGTCTCTGGAAGGTCTTAGCTTCTGTTGATTGACATGCGCAATACGGTAGGGGCGGACCCTGGCCAGGTGGAGCTTGTGGGCAGATGCAACCTCTCTGGCGACGAATAATTCCGCTGCTGCTTTGTATGGTGAAAACTTCCCCCCGCCAAGTGGGATGGGTAGAGAACACTGACCCACACCCGCCAGGGGCCTTTCCTGGGACTAAAGATCCCAACATGGTCTCAACGTCGTCACCCTCTCAGCACACACCTTTCCTGCACGCATAATCCTGCCTTTCTCCGTCAGGGCCCTATCCTACCAGGAAGAAAAGCAAGCCGCTCAAAAAGGCCGATGCCAGGGAAATCGAGGAAACGCTGCCATTTTCCAAATTTGGGCTGTCTACTTGTCCCCGCCTCCGCTGCAAGGCTGCGTATGTGGCCGGGCTCCGAAGGCAAGGCCGAAATCCTGGCAGCCTGGGCCGCAGCAGTCCAATCGTTTATGGAGGTGGGGACACGTACGACCTGTTTGCCACATACAGGAGGGACTCTTCGGCCCTTCACTGGCTCGCCATTCAGCTCCACGATGTCCACTGCTGGCCCTGGCCTTTGCTTTGGCTGGTGCCCCACTGAACGTGTGCTCCGGAGCGATGTTTCTCCACCCATCACTATCATTCTGCTACCAGGGGATATGTGAGTGTGGGAGTCACCATTTGTCACTGGCAGCAGTGTCACAAGTCACTAGACTTCCAGGTACCCGCTGACCTAGGCTGCCTTCCCCCCCAGGCAAGGTCCCCAATCCTTTATCCCACATGCTGACACCTAGGCACTGGCGGACATTCATTTTTATCGACACAGAGGTCTGAGTGAGGGTCAGCGGGCCAGGTAGGTGAAGTCAAGGCCACGTGGGCGGGGCTAAGGGTTCTTCGTCATCCCCATAGAGACAGTCCCCCCACCGCAAGAGTGGGCGGAGCTTGTGCTGGGCCTGGTGACAAGACTCAGCCAATGGCAGAGATCCGGCCCGCCAGGCACATGACACAGGGCCCTCCATTGTGACCTATGACACCTAGTGGCCACAGGGTTGGAGCACACCCTGGCAAAGGCTACGCAGGCACAAGGGAGCCCCTGGTGCGGACCGGTTCAGGGCAGTGCCAGGGCAGGCCAGGTACCTCTTTCCCACTTTCCTCAGGATATCAGTACGCAAGGCATCCCCACTCAGCATCTCTTGCCTCTCTCTCTCTCTGTCTCTCTCTGGGTGTCTTCATTCTCTGAAATCTCTTTCCTTCTCCCCCTGAGTCACTTCACAGCTTGGAGTGCCTGACAGAGGGCCTAGAGACAAAAGAGCAAAGGGGGAAGGCCTCTGGCTCTACTGGTTGCCCATGGGCAGAGAAGATCTGCTAGTCTATCTGGAAGGTCTAGAGAGTAGTGATTGATCGGGGAGCTACATCCTGGGTGGACCTGGCCGGGTGAAGCTTGCTGACACGTGGCAGCCTCTCTGGAGACTACTAATTCCACTCATAACATTCTATGCAACTACCCGGGTGAGTGCCACGGGCAGAAAACATTGACGCATACCTGCCAGAGGCCTATTCTGGGTCTGAAGAGTCCACCCTGGTCTCCAGCAACTCATCATCTCAGCACACACTTTGCCTGCACACATGGAAACCGCCTCTCTCCACGAATGCCTTCACCTGCTAGGAAACACACGATGTCACTCAGCCAAAGGAGAGCACAGGCAAAGTCAACTGAAGCCCCCATTTTCAAGTTTTTGCCCTCTGCTGCTCCACAGCCTCCGGTGGCACGCTGCATGTGCGTCACTTCTCGGTAGACAAGGCCGAAATCCGGGCATCCAGGGCCCCAGCCGTCCACGGTCTACGGATGGCGGCACATGGATCACCTCTTTGCCTCGTACAGCAGGGAGGCCTGGGCCCTAAACTGGCTCCGCTAGAGCTCCAAGACCTCAGCTATTTTCCCTGACCTTTGGCCCGTGCCCTCGTGAGTGTGTCATCATCTCTAGTTACACCTCTCTTCCGACCACACTGAATCCACCACCTGCGGATACCTGAGCGTGGAAATCAACATTTATCACCGGCTGCAGTGTCACAGGTCACTAGGTGTCTAGGCTCAGGCTGACTTTGGCTGTCTTCTGCCCAGGCAAGGAGCCTAATCCTTCCAACGAAATCAGGACACGTGCTCACTGGTCGACATCCTTACTTTCATCCACACAGCGGTCTAGATGAGGGGAAAGAGGCCAGGTAGGCCAGGTGAAGGCTGAGTGCGGGGCCTAAGGCTTCTTTCCCAATCACCATGGAGACAGCCACCGCAACGCTGGCCGGAACTTCTGACGGGGACGAGTCACAAACACCGAGCCAATAGGAGAGGTCCAGCCTAACCGGCCAGTTCCGCAGAGCCCTCCATTTTACCCATGGACAGACAACGGCCCCTTGCGTCTTTGGCTACAAAATCGAGGGCACACAGGGAATAACTTCACAGGAGGCAACCCCTGATGTGAACACCTTCGACACACTGGGACAGCAGGCAGGTACCTCTTTTCCACTTACGCTAGGATATCAGTAGGCAAGGCGCCCTTCCTCTGCATCTATGGCCTCTCTGTGTGTGTTCATTCAGAGGAATCTCTTCGTTCTACCCCTGAGACACATCACAAGTACGAGGGGCCTGAGAGAGAGCCTGGAGATGAAACGGGGGAGGCTTCTGGCTGGACCGCTTCCCCCTGGGTAGAGAATAGCAGGTAGTGTCTCTGGAAGGTCTTAGCTTCTGTTGATTGACATGCGCAATACAGTAGGGGCGGACCCTGGCCAGGTGGAGCTTGTGGGCAGATGCAACCTCTCCGGCGACGAATAATTCCGCGGCTGCTTTGTATGGCAAACACCTCCCCCCGCCAAGTGGGATGGGTAGAGAACACTGACCCACACCCGCCAGGGGCCTTTCCTGGGACTAAAGATCCCAACATGGTCTCAACGTCGTCACCCTCTCAGCACACACCTTTCCTGCACGCATAATCCTGCCTTTCTCCGTCAGGGCCCTATCCTACCAGGAAGAAAAGCAAGCCGCTCAAAAAGGCCGATGCCAGGGAAATCGAGGAAACGCTGCCATTTTCCAAATTTGGGCTGTCTACTTGTCCCCGCCTCCGCTGCAAGGCTGCGTATGTGGCCGGGCTCCGAAGGCAAGGCCGAAATCCTGGCAGCCTGGGCCGCAGCAGTCCGGTGGTTTATGGACGTGGGGACACGGATGACCTGTTTCCCACATACAGGAGGGACTCTTGGGCCCTTCACTGGCTCGCCATTCAGCTCCACGACGTCCACTGCTGGCCCTGGCCTTTGCTTTGGCTGGTGCCCCACTGAACGTGTGCTCCGGAGCGATGTTTCTCCACCCATCACTATCATTCTGCCACCAGGGGATATGTGAGTGTGGGAGTCACCATTTGTCACTGGCAGCAGTGTCACAAGTCACTAGACTTCCAGGTACCCGCTGACCTAGGCTGCCTTCCCCCCCAGGCAAGGTCCCCAATCCTTTATCCCACATGCTGAGACCAAGGCACTGGCGAACGTTCATTTTTATCGACAGAGGTCTGAGTGAGGGTCAGCGGGCCAGGTAGGTGAAGTCAAGGCCACGTGGGCGGGGCTAAGGGTTCTTCGCCATCCCCATAGAGACAGTCCCCCCACCGCAAGAGTAGGCGGAGCTTGTGATGGGCCTGGTGACAAGACTCAGCCAATGGCAGAGATCCGGCCCGCCAGGCACATGACACAGGGCCCTCCATTGTGACCTATGACACCTAGTGGCCACAGGGTTGGAGCACACCCTGGCAAAGGCTACGCAGGCACAAGGGAGCCCCTGGTGCGGACCGGTTCAGGGCAGTGCCAGAGCAGGCCAGGTACCTCTTTCCCACTTTCCTCAGGATATCAGTACGCAAGGCATCGCCACTCAGCATCTCTTGCCTCTCTCTCTCTCTGTCTCTCTCTGGGTGTCTTCATTCTCTGAAATCTCTTTCCTTCTCCCCCTGAGTCACTTCACAGCTTGGAGTGCCTGACAGAGGGCCTAGAGACAAAAGAGCAAAGGGGGAAGGCCTCTGGCTCTACTGGTTGCCCATGGGCAGAGAAGATCTGCTAGTCTATCTGGAAGGTCTAGAGAGTAGTGATTGATCGGGGAGCTACATCCTGGGCGGACCTGGCCGGGTGAAGCTTGCTGACACGTGGCAGCCTCTCTGGAGACTACTAATTCCGCTCATAACATTCTATGCAAATACCCGGGTGAGTGCCACGGGCAGAAAACATTGACGCATACCTGCCAGAGGCCTATTCTGGGTCTGAAGAGTCCACCCTGGTCTCCAGCAACTCATCATCTCAGCACACACTTTGCCTGCACGCATGGAAACCGCCTCTCTCCACGAATGCCTTCACCTGCTAGGAAACACACGATGTCACTCAGCCAAAGGAGAGCACAGGCAAAGTCAACTGAAGCCCCCATTTTCAAGTTTTTGCCCTCTGCTGCTCCACAGCCTCCGGTGGCACGCTGCATGTGCGTCACTTCTCGGTAGACAAGGCCGAAATCCGGGCATCCAGGGCCCCAGCCGTCCACGGTCTACGGATGGCGGCACATGGATCACCTCTTTGCCTCGTACAGCAGGGAGGCCTGGGCCCTAGACTGGCTCCGCTAGAGCTCCACGACCTCAGCTATTTTCCCTGACCTTTGGCCCGTGCCCTCGTTACTGTGTCATCATCTCTAGTTACACTTCTCTTCCGACCACACTGAATCTGCCACCTGCGGATACCTGAGCGTGGAAATCAACATCTATCACCGGCTGCAGTGTCACAGGTCACTAGGTGTCTAGGCTCAGGGTGACCTTGGCTGTCTTCTGCCCAGGCAAGGAGCCTAATCCTTCCAAGGAAATGAGGACACGTGCTCACTGGTCGACATCCTTTCTTTCATCCACACAGCGGTCTAGATGAGGGGAAAGAGGCCAGGTAGGCCAGGTGAAGGCTGAGTGCGGGGCCTAAGGCTTCTTTCCCAATCACCATGGAGACAGCCACCGCAACGCTGGCCGGAACTTCTGACGGGGACGAGTCACAAACACCGAGCCAATAAGAGAGGTCCAGCCTAACCGGCCAGTTCCGCAGAGCCCTCCATTTTACCCATGGACAGACAACGGCCCCTTGTGTCTTTGGCCACAAAATCGAGGGCACCCAGGGAATAACTTCACAGGAGGCAGCCCTGATGTGAACACCTTCGACACACTGGGCCAGCAGACAGGTACCACTTTTCCACTTACGCTAGGATATCAGTAGGCAAGGCGCCCTTCCTCTGCATCTATGGCCTCTCTGTATGTGTTCATTCAGAGGAATCTCTTCGTTCTACCCCTGAGACATATCACAAGTACGAGGGGCCTGAGAGAGAGCCTGGAGATGAAACGGGGGAGGCTTCTGGCTGGACCACTTCCCCCTGGGTAGAGAATAGCAGGTAGTGTCTCTGGAAGGTCTTAGCTTCTGTTGATTGACATGCGCAATACGGTAGGGGCGGACCCTGGCCAGGTGGAGCTTGTGGGCAGATGCAACCTCTCTGGCGACAAATAATTCCGCTGCTGCTTTGTATGGTGAAAACTTCCCCCCGCCAAGTGGGATGGGTAGAGAACACTGACCCACACCCGCCAGGGGCCTTTCCTGGGACTAAAGATCCCAACATGGTCTCAACGTCGTCACCCTCTCAGCACACACCTTTCCTGCACGCATAATCCTGCCTTTCTCCGTCAGGGCCCTATCCTACCAGGAAGAAAAGCAAGCCGCTCAAAAAGGCCGATGCCAGGGAAATCGAGGAAACGCTGCCATTTTCCAAATTTGGGCTGTCTACTTGTCCCCGCCTCCGCTGCAAGGCTGCGTATGTGGCCGGGCTCCGAAGGCAAGGCCGAAATCCTGGCAGCCTGGGCCGCAGCAGTCCGGTGGTTTATGGACGTGGGGACACGGATGACCTGTTTCCCACATACAGGAGGGACTCTTGGGCCCTTCACTGGCTCGCCATTCAGCTCCACGACGTCCACTGCTGGCCCTGGCCTTTGCTTTGGCTGGTGCCCCACTGAACGTGTGCTCCGGAGCGATGTTTCTCCACCCATCACTATCATTCTGCCACCAGGGGATATGTGAGTGTGGGAGTCACCATTTGTCACTGGCAGCAGTGTCACAAGTCACTAGACTTCCAGGTACCCGCTGACCTAGGCTGCCTTCCCCCCCAGGCAAGGTCCCCAATTCTTTATCCCACATGCTGAGACCAAGGCACTGGCGAACGTTCATTTTTATCGACACAGAGGTCTGAGTGAGGGTCAGCGGGCCAGGTAGGTGAAGTCAAGGCCACGTGGGCGGGGCTAAGGGTTCTTCGCCATCCCCATAGAGACAGTCCCCCCACCGCAAGAGTAGGCGGAGCTTGTGATGGGCCTGGTGACAAGACTCAGCCAATGGCAGAGATCCGGCCCGCCAGGCACATGACACAGGGCCCTCCATTGTGACCTATGACACCTAGTGGCCACAGGGTTGGAGCACACCCTGGCAAAGGCTACGCAGGCACAAGGGAGCCCCTGGTGCGGACCGGTTCAGGGCAGTGCCAGAGCAGGCCAGGTACCTCTTTCCCACTTTTCTCAGGATATCAGTACGCAAGGCATCGCCACTCAGCATCTCTTGCCTCTCTCTCTCTCTGTCTCTCTCTGGGTGTCTTCATTCTCTGAAATCTCTTTCCTTCTCCCCCTGAGTCACTTCACAGCTTGGAGTGCCTGACAGAGGGCCTAGAGACAAAAGAGCAAAGGGGGAAGGCCTCTGGCTCTACTGGTTGCCCATGGGCAGAGAAGATCTGCTAGTCTATCTGGAAGGTCTAGAGAGTAGTGATTGATCGGGGAGCTACATCCTGGGCGGACCTGGCCGGGTGAAGCTTGCTGACACGTGGCAGCCTCTCTGGAGACTACTAATTCCGCTCATAACATTCTATGCAAATACCCGGGTGAGTGCCACGGGCAGAAAACATTGACGCATACCTGCCAGAGGCCTATTCTGGGTCTGAAGAGTCCACCCTGCTCTCCAGCAACTCATCATCTCAGCACACACTTTGCCTGCACACATGGAAACCGCCTCTCTCCACGAATGCCTTCACCTGCTAGGAAACACACGATGTCACTCAGCCAAAGGAGAGCACAGGCAAAGTCAACTGAAGCCCCCATTTTCAAGTTTTTGCCCTCTGCTGCTCCACAGCCTCCGGTGGCACGCTGCATGTGCGTCACTTCTCGGTAGACAAGGCCGAAATCCGGGCATCCAGGGCCCCAGCCGTCCACGGTCTACGGATGGCGGCACATGGATCACCTCTTTGCCTCGTACAGCAGGGAGGCCTGGGCCCTAGACTGGCTCCGCTAGAGCTCCACGACCTCAGCTATTTTCCCTGACCTTTGGCCCGTGCCCTCGTTACTGTGTCATCATCTCTAGTTACACTTCTCTTCCGACCACACTGAATCTGCCACCTGCGGATACCTGAGCGTGGAAATCAACATCTATCACCGGCTGCAGTGTCACAGGTCACTAGGTGTCTAGGCTCAGGGTGACCTTGGCTGTCTTCTGCCCAGGCAAGGAGCCTAATCCTTCCAAGGAAATGAGGACACGTGCTCACTGGTCGACATCCTTTCTTTCATCCACACAGCGGTCTAGATGAGGGGAAAGAGGCCAGGTAGGCCAGGTGAAGGCTGAGTGCGGGGCCTAAGGCTTCTTTCCCAATCACCATGGAGACAGCCACCGCAACGCTGGCCGGAACTTCTGACGGGGACGAGTCACAAACACCGAGCCAATAAGAGAGGTCCAGCCTAACCGGCCAGTTCCGCAGAGCCCTCCATTTTACCCATGGACAGACAACGGCCCCTTGTGTCTTTGGCCACAAAATCGAGGGCACCCAGGGAATAACTTCACAGGAGGCAGCCCTGATGTGAACACCTTCGACACACTGGGACAGCAGGCAGGTACCTCTTTTCCACTTACGCTAGGATATCAGTAGGCAAGGCGCCCTTCCTCTGCATCTATGGCCTCTCTGTGTGTGTTCATTCAGAGGAATCTCTTCGTTCTACCCCTGAGACACATCACAAGTACGAGGGGCCTGAGAGAGAGCCTGGAGATGAAACGGGGGAGGCTTCTGGCTGGACCGCTTCCCCCTGGGTAGAGAATAGCAGGTAGTGTCTCTGGAAGGTCTTAGCTTCTGTTGATTGACATGCGCAATACAGTAGGGGCGGACCCTGGCCAGGTGGAGCTTGTGGGCAGATGCAACCTCTCCGGCGACGAATAATTCCGCGGCTGCTTTGTATGGCAAAAACCTCCCCCCGCCAAGTGGGATGGGTAGAGAACACTGACCCACACCCGCCAGGGGCCTTTCCTGGGACTAAAGATCCCAACATGGTCTCAACGTCGTCACCCTCTCAGCACACACCTTTCCTGCACGCATAATCCTGCCTTTCTCCGTCAGGGCCCTATCCTACCAGGAAAAAAAGCAAGCCGCTCAAAAAGGCCGATGCCAGGGAAATCGAGGAAACGCTGCCATTTTCCAAATTTGGGCTGTCTACTTGTCCCCGCCTCCGCTGCAAGGCTGCGTATGTGGCCGGGCTCTGAAGGGAAGACCGAAATCCTGGCAGTCTGGGCCCCAGCAGTCTGGTGGTTTATGGACGTGGGGACACGGATGACCTGTTTCCCACATACAGGAGGGACTCTTGGGCCCTTCACTGGCTCGCCATTCAGCTCCACGACGTCCACTGCTGGCCCTGGCCTTTGCTTTGGCTGGTGCCCCACTGAACGTGTGCTCCGGAGCGATGTTTCTCCACCATCACTATCATTCTGCCACCAGGGGATATGTGAGTGTGGGAGTCACCATTTGTCACTGGCAGCAGTGTCACAAGTCACTAGACTTCCAGGTACCCGCTGACCTAGGCTGCCTTCCCCCCCAGGCAAGGTCCCCAATCCTTTATCCCACATGCTGAGACCAAGGCACTGGCGAACGTTCATTTTTATCGACACAGAGGTCTGAGTGAGGGTCAGCGGGCCAGGTAGGTGAAGTCAAGGCCACGTGGGCGGGGCTAAGGGTTCTTCGCCATCCCCATAGAGACAGTCCCCCCACCGCAAGAGTAGGCGGAGCTTGTGATGGGCCTGGTGACAAGACTCAGCCAATGGCAGAGATCCGGTCCGCCAGGCACATGACACAGGGCCCTCCATTGTGACCTATGACACCTAGTGGCCACAGGGTTGGAGCACACCCTGGGAAAGGCTACGCAGGCACAAGGGAGCCCCTGGTGCGGACCGGTTCAGGGCAGTGCCAGAGCAGGCCAGGTACCTCTTTCCCACTTTCCTCAGGATATCAGTACGCAAGGCATCCCCACTCAGCATCTCTTGCCTCTCTCTCTCTCTGTCTCTCTCTGGGTGTCTTCATTCTCTGAAATCTCTTTCCTTCTCCCCCTGAGTCACTTCACAGCTTGGAGTGCCTGACAGAGGGCCTAGAGACAAAAGAGCAAAGGGGGAAGGCCTCTGGCTCTACTGGTTGCCCATGGGCAGAGAAGATCTGCTAGTCTATCTGGAAGGTCTAGAGAGTAGTGATTGATCGGGGAGCTACATCCTGGGCGGACCTGGCCGGGTGAAGCTTGCTGACACGTGGCAGCCTCTCTGGAGACTACTAATTCCGCTCATAACATTCTATACAAATACCCGGGTGAGTGCCACGGGCAGAAAACATTGACGCATACCTGCCAGAGGCCTATTCTGGGTCTGAAGAGTCCACCCTGGTCTCCAGCAACTCATCATCTCAGCACACACTTTGCCTGCACACATGGAAACCGCCTCTCTCCACGAATGCCTTCACCTGCTAGGAAACACACGATGTCACTCAGCCAAAGGAGAGCACAGGCAAAGTCAACTGAAGCCCCCATTTTCAAGTTTTTGCCCTCTGCTGCTCCACAGCCTCCGGTGGCACGCTGCATGTGCGTCACTTCTCGGTAGACAAGGCCGAAATCCGGGCATCCAGGGCCCCAGCCGTCCACGGTCTACGGATGGCGGCACATGGATCACCTCTTTGCCTCGTACAGCAGGGAGGCCTGGGCCCTAAACTGGCTCCGCT
The DNA here is from genome assembly GCF_030014295.1 of Loxodonta africana. Lineage (NCBI taxonomy): Eukaryota > Metazoa > Chordata > Mammalia > Proboscidea > Elephantidae > Loxodonta > Loxodonta africana. Next base: position 139,325 of record NW_026974850.1, on the reverse strand, counting down.
AGAGCTCCAAGACCTCAGCTATTTTCCCTGACCTTTGGCCCGTGCCCTCGTGAGTGTGTCATCATCTCTAGTTACACCTCTCTTCCGACCACACTGAATCCGCCACCTGCGGATACCTGAGCGTGGAAATCAACATTTATCACCGGCTGCAGTGTCACAGGTCACTAGGTGTCTAGGCTCAGGCTGACTTTGGCTGTCTTCTGCCCAGGCAAGGAGCCTAATCCTTCCAACGAAATCAGGACACGTGCTCACTGGTCGACATCCTTACTTTCATCCACACAGCGGTCTAGATGAGGGGAAAGAGGCCAGGTAGGCCAGGTGAAGGCTGAGTGCGGGGCCTAAGGCTTCTTTCCCAATCACCATGGAGACAGCCACCGCAACGCTGGCCGGAACTTCTGACGGGGACGAGTCACAAACACCGAGCCAATAGGAGAGGTCCAGCCTAACCGGCCAGTTCCGCAGAGCCCTCCATTTTACCCATGGACAGACAACGGCCCCTTGCGTCTTTGGCTACAAAATCGAGGGCACACAGGGAATAACTTCACAGGAGGCAACCCCTGATGTGAACACCTTCGACACACTGGGACAGCAGGCAGGTACCTCTTTTCCACTTACGCTAGGATATCAGTAGGCAAGGTGCCCTTCCTCTGCATCTATGGCCTCTCTGTGTGTGTTCATTCAGAGGAATCTCTTCGTTCTACCCCTGAGACACATCACAAGTACGAGGGGCCTGAGAGAGAGCCTGGAGATGAAACGGGGGAGGCTTCTGGCTGGACCACTTCCCCCTGGGTAGAGAATAGCAGGTAGTGTCTCTGGAAGGTCTTAGCTTCTGTTGATTGACATGCGCAATACAGTAGGGGCGGACCCTGGCCAGGTGGAGCTTGTGGGCAGATGCAACCTCTCCGGCGACGAATAATTCCGCGGCTGCTTTGTATGGCAAAAACCTCCCCCCGCCAAGTGGGATGGGTAGAGAACACTGACCCACACCCGCCAGGGGCCTTTCCTGGGACTAAAGATCCCAACATGGTCTCAACGTCGTCACCCTCTCAGCACACACCTTTCCTGCACGCATAATCCTGCCTTTCTCCGTCAGGGCCCTATCCTACCAGGAAAAAAAGCAAGCCGCTCAAAAAGGCCGATGCCAGGGAAATCGAGGAAACGCTGCCATTTTCCAAATTTGGGCTGTCTACTTGGCTCCGCCTCCGCTGCAAGGCTGCGTATGTGGCCGGGCTCTGAAGGGAAGACCGAAATCCTGGCAGTCTGGGCCCCAGCAGTCCGGTGGTTTATGGACGTGGGGACACGGATGACCTGTTTCCCACATACAGGAGGGACTCTTGGGCCCTTCACTGGCTCGCCATTCAGCTCCACGACGTCCACTGCTGGCCCTGGCCTTTGCTTTGGCTGGTGCCCCACTGAACGTGTGCTCCGGAGCGATGTTTCTCCACCATCACTATCATTCTGCCACCAGGGGATATGTGAGTGTGGGAGTCACCATTTGTCACTGGCAGCAGTGTCACAAGTCACTAGACTTCCAGGTACCCGCTGACCTAGGCTGCCTTCCCCCCCAGGCAAGGTCCCCAATCCTTTATCCCACATGCTGAGACCAAGGCACTGGCGAACGTTCATTTTTATCGACAGAGAGGTCTGAGTGAGGGTCAGCGGGCCAGGTAGGTGAAGTCAAGGCCACGTGGGCGGGGCTAAGGGTTCTTCGCCATCCCCATAGAGACAGTCCCCCCACCGCAAGAGTAGGCGGAGCTTGTGATGGGCCTGGTGACAAGACTCAGCCAATGGCAGAGATCCGGTCCGCCAGGCACATGACACAGGGCCCTCCATTGTGACCTATGACACCTAGTGGCCACAGGGTTGGAGCACACCCTGGGAAAGGCTACGCAGGCACAAGGGAGCCCCTGGTGCGGACCGGTTCAGGGCAGTGCCAGAGCAGGCCAGGTACCTCTTTCCCACTTTCCTCAGGATATCAGTACGCAAGGCATCCCCACTCAGCATCTCTTGCCTCTCTCTCTCTCTGTCTCTCTCTGGGTGTCTTCATTCTCTGAAATCTCTTTCCTTCTCCCCCTGAGTCACTTCACAGCTTGGAGTGCCTGACAGAGGGCCTAGAGACAAAAGAGCAAAGGGGGAAGGCCTCTGGCTCTACTGGTTGCCCATGGGCAGAGAAGATCTGCTAGTCTATCTGGAAGGTCTAGAGAGTAGTGATTGATCGGGGAGCTACATCCTGGGCGGACCTGGCCGGGTGAAGCTTGCTGACACGTGGCAGCCTCTCTGGAGACTACTAATTCCGCTCATAACATTCTATGCAAATACCCGGGTGAGTGCCATGGGCAAAAACATTGACGCATACCTGCCAGAGGCCTATTCTGGGTCTGAAGAGTCCACCCTGGTCTCCAGCAACTCATCATCTCAGCACACACTTTGCCTGCACGCATGGAAACCGCCTCTCTCCACGAATGCCTTCACCTGCTAGGAAACACACGATGTCACTCAGCCAAAGGAGAGCACAGGCAAAGTCAACTGAAGCCCCCATTTTCAAGTTTTTGCCCTCTGCTGCTCCACAGCCTCCGGTGGCACGCTGCATGTGCGTCACTTCTCGGTAGACAAGGCCGAAATCCGGGCATCCAGGGCCCCAGCCGTCCACGGTCTACGGATGGCGGCACATGGATCACCTCTTTGCCTCGTACAGCAGGGAGGCCTGTGCCCTAGACTGGCTCCGCTAGAGCTCCACGACCTCAGCTATTTTCCCTGACCTTTGGCCCGTGCCCTCGTGAGTGTGTCATCATCTCTAGTTACACTTCTCTTCCAACCACACTGAATCTGCCACCTGCGGATACCTGAGCGTGGAAATCAACATCTATCACCGGCTGCAGTGTCACAGGTCACTAGGTGTCTAGGCTCAGGGTGACCTTGGCTGTCTTCTGCCCAGGCAAGGAGCCTAATCCTTCCAAGGAAATGAGGACACGTGCTCACTGGTCGACATCCTTTCTTTCATCCACACGGCGGTCTAGATGAGGGGAAAGAAGCCAGGTAGGCCAGGTGAAGGCTGAGTGCGGGGCCTAAGGCTTCTTTCCCAATCACCATGGAGACAGCCACCGCAACGCTGGCCGGAACTTCTGACGGGGACGAGTCACAAACACCGAGCCAATAGGAGAGGTCCAGCCTAACCGGCCAGTTCCGCAGAGCCCTCCATTTTACCCATGGACAGACAACGGCCCCTTGCGTCTTTGGCTACAAAATCGAGGGCACACAGGGAATAACTTCACAGGAGGCAACCCCTGATGTGAACACCTTCGACACACTGGGACAGCAGGCAGGTACCTCTTTTCCACTTACGCTAGGATATCAGTAGGCAAGGTGCCCTTCCTCTGCATCTATGGCCTCTCTGTGTGTGTTCATTCAGAGGAATCTCTTCGTTCTACCCCTGAGACACATCACAAGTACGAGGGGCCTGAGAGAGAGCCTGGAGATGAAACGGGGGAGGCTTCTGGCTGGACCACTTCCCCCTGGGTAGAGAATAGCAGGTAGTGTCTCTGGAAGGTCTTAGCTTCTGTTGATTGACATGCGCAATACAGTAGGGGCGGACCCTGGCCAGGTGGAGCTTGTGGGCAGATGCAACCTCTCCGGCGACGAATAATTCCGCGGCTGCTTTGTATGGCAAAAACCTCCCCCCGCCAAGTGGGATGGGTAGAGAACACTGACCCACACCCGCCAGGGGCCTTTCCTGGGACTAAAGATCCCAACATGGTCTCAACGTCGTCACCCTCTCAGCACACACCTTTCCTGCACGCATAATCCTGCCTTTCTCCGTCAGGGCCCTATCCTACCAGGAAAAAAAGCAAGCCGCTCAAAAAGGCCGATGCCAGGGAAATCGAGGAAACGCTGCCATTTTCCAAATTTGGGCTGTCTACCTGTCCCCGCCTCCGCTGCAAGGCTGCGTATGTGGCCGGGCTCTGAAGGGAAGACCGAAATCCTGGCAGTCTGGGCCCCAGCAGTCCGGTGGTTTATGGACGTGGGGACACGGATGACCTGTTTCCCACATACAGGAGGGACTCTTGGGCCCTTCACTGGCTCGCCATTCAGCTCCACGACGTCCACTGCTGGCCCTGGCCTTTGCTTTGGCTGGTGCCCCACTGAACGTGTGCTCCGGAGCGATGTTTCTCCACCATCACTATCATTCTGCCACCAGGGGATATGTGAGTGTGGGAGTCACCATTTGTCACTGGCAGCAGTGTCACAAGTCACTAGACTTCCAGGTACCCGCTGACCTAGGCTGCCTTCCCCCCCAGGCAAGGTCCCCAATCCTTTATCCCACATGCTGAGACCAAGGCACTGGCGAACGTTCATTTTTATCGACAGAGAGGTCTGAGTGAGGGTCAGCGGGCCAGGTAGGTGAAGTCAAGGCCACGTGGGCGGGGCTAAGGGTTCTTCGCCATCCCCATAGAGACAGTCCCCCCACCGCAAGAGTAGGCGGAGCTTGTGATGGGCCTGGTGACAAGACTCAGCCAATGGCAGAGATCCGGCCCGCCAGGCACATGACACAGGGCCCTCCATTGTGACCTATGACACCTAGTGGCCACAGGGTTGGAGCACACCCTGGGAAAGGCTACGCAGGCACAAGGGAGCCCCTGGTGCGGACCGGTTCAGGGCAGTGCCAGAGCAGGCCAGGTACCTCTTTCCCACTTTCCTCAGGATATCAGTACGCAAGGCATCCCCACTCAGCATCTCTTGCCTCTCTCTCTCTCTGTCTCTCTCTGGGTGTCTTCATTCTCTGAAATCTCTTTCCTTCTCCCCCTGAGTCACTTCACAGCTTGGAGTGCCTGACAGAGTGCCTAGAGACAAAAGAGCAAAGGGGGAAGGCCTCTGGCTCTACTGGTTGCCCATGGGCAGAGAAGATCTGCTAGTCTATCTGGAAGGTCTAGAGAGTAGTGATTGATCGGGGAGCTACATCCTGGGCGGACCTGGACGGGTGAAGCTTGCTGACACGTGGCAGCCTCTCTGGAGACTACTAATTCCGCTCATAACATTCTATGCAAATTCCCGGGTGAGTGCCACGGGCAGAAAACATTGACGCATACCTGCCAGAGGCCTATTCTGGGTCTGAAGAGTCCACCCTGGTCTCCAGCAACTCATCATCTCAGCACACACTTTGCCTGCACGCATGGAAACCGCCTCTCTCCACGAATGCCTTCACCTGCTAGGAAACACACGATGTCACTCAGCCAAAGGAGAGCACAGGCAAAGTCAACTGAAGCCCCCATTTTCAAGTTTTTGCCCTCTGCTGCTCCACAGCCTCCGGTGGCACGCTGCATGTGCGTCACTTCTCGGTAGACAAGGCCGAAATCCGGGCATCCAGGGCCCCAGCCGTCCACGGTCTACGGATGGCGGCACATGGATCACCTCTTTGCCTCGTACAGCAGGGAGGCCTGTGCCCTAGACTGGCTCCGCTAGAGCTCCACGACCTCAGCTATTTTCCCTGACCTTTGGCCCGTGCCCTCGTGAGTGTGTCATCATCTCTAGTTACACTTCTCTTCCAACCACACTGAATCCGCCACCTGCGGATACCTGAGCGTGGAAATCAACATCTATCACCGGCTGCAGTGTCACAGGTCACTAGGTGTCTAGGCTCAGGGTGACCTTGGCTGTCTTCTGCCCAGGCAAGGAGCCTAATCCTTCCAAGGAAATGAGGACACGTGCTCACTGGTCGACATCCTTTCTTTCATCCACACGGCGGTCTAGATGAGGGGAAAGAAGCCAGGTAGGCCAGGTGAAGGCTGAGTGCGGGGCCTAAGGCTTCTTTCCCAATCACCATGGAGACAGCCACCGCAACGCTGGCCGGAACTTCTGACGGGGACGAGTCACAAACACCGAGCCAATAGGAGAGGTCCAGCCTAACCGGCCAGTTCCGCAGAGCCCTCCATTTTACCCATGGACAGACAACGGCCCCTTGCGTCTTTGGCCACAAAATCGAGGACACCCAGGGAATAACTTCACAGGAGGCAGCCCTGATGTGAACACCTTCGACACACTGGGACAGCAGGCAGGTACCTCTTTTCCACTTACGCTAGGATATCAGTAGGCAAGGCGCCCTTCCTCTGCATCTATGGCCTCTCTGTGTGTGTTCATTCAGAGGAATCTCTTCGTTCTACCCCTGAGACACATCACAAGTACGAGGGGCCTGAGAGAGAGCCTGGAGATGAAACGGGGGAGGCTTCTGGCTGGACCGCTTCCCCCTGGGTAGAGAATAGCAGGTAGTGTCTCTGGAAGGTCTTAGCTTCTGTTGATTGACATGCGCAATACAGTAGGGGCGGACCCTGGCCAGGTGGAGCTTGTGGGCAGATGCAACCTCTCCGGCGACGAATAATTCCGCGGCTGCTTTGTATGGCAAAAACCTCCCCCCGCCAAGTGGGATGGGTAGAGAACACTGACCCACACCCGCCAGGGGCCTTTCCTGGGACTAAAGATCCCAACATGGTCTCAACGTCGTCACCCTCTCAGCACACACCTTTCCTGCACGCATAATCCTGCCTTTCTCCGTCAGGGCCCTATCCTACCAGGAAAAAAAGCAAGCCGCTCAAAAAGGCCGATGCCAGGGAAATCGAGGAAACGCTGCCATTTTCCAAATTTGGGCTGTCTACTTGTCCCCGCCTCCGCTGCAAGGCTGCGTATGTGGCCGGGCTCCGAAGGCAAGGCCGAAACTGTGGCAGCCTGGGCCGCAGCAGTCCGGTGGTTTATGGACGTGGGGACACGGATGACCTGTTTCCCACATACAGGAGGGACTCTTGGGCCCTTCACTGGCTCGCCATTCAGCTCCACGACGTCCACTGCTGGCCCTGGCCTTTGCTTTGGCTGGTGCCCCACTGAACGTGTGCTCCGGAGCGATGTTTCTCCACCCATCACTATCATTCTGCCACCAGGGGATATGTGAGTGTGGGAGTCACCATTTGTCACTGGCAGCAGTGTCACAAGTCACTAGACTTCCAGGTACCCGCTGACCTAGGCTGCCTTCCCCCCCAGGCAAGGTCCCCAATCCTTTATCCCACATGCTGAGACCAAGGCACTGGCGAACGTTCATTTTTATCGACACAGAGGTCTGAGTGAGGGTCAACGGGCCAGGTAGGTGAAGTCAAGGCCACGTGGGCGGGGCTAAGGGTTCTTCGCCATCCCCATAGAGACAGTCCCCCCACCGCAAGAGTAGGCGGAGCTTGTGATGGGCCTGGTGACAAGACTCAGCCAATGGCAGAGATCCGGCCCGCCAGGCACATGACACAGGGCCCTCCATTGTGACCTATGACACCTAGTGGCCACAGGGTTGGAGCACACCCTGGGAAAGGCTACGCAGGCACAAGGGAGCCCCTGGTGCGGACCGGTTCAGGGCAGTGCCAGAGCAGGCCAGGTACCTCTTTCCCACTTTCCTCAGGATATCAGTACGCAAGGCATCGCCACTCAGCATCTCTTGACTCTCTCTCTCTCTGTCTCTCTCTGGGTGTCTTCATTCTCTGAAATCTCTTTCCTTCTCCCCCTGAGTCACTTCACAGCTTGGAGTGCCTGACAGAGGGCCTAGAGACAAAAGAGCAAAGGGGGAAGGCCTCTGGCTCTACTGGTTGCCCATGGGCAGAGAAGATCTGCTAGTCTATCTGGAAGGTCTAGAGAGTAGTGATTGATCGGGGAGCTACATCCTGGGCGGACCTGGCCGGGTGAAGCTTGCTGACACGTGGCAGCCTCTCTGGAGACTACTAATTCCGCTCATAACATTCTATACAAATACCCGGGTGAGTGCCACGGGCAGAAAACATTGACGCATACCTGCCAGAGGCCTATTCTGGGTCTGAAGAGTCCACCCTGGTCTCCAGCAACTCATCATCTCAGCACACACTTTGCCTGCACACATGGAAACCGCCTCTCTCCACGAATGCCTTCACCTGCTAGGAAACACACGATGTCACTCAGCCAAAGGAGAGCACAGGCAAAGTCAACTGAAGCCCCCATTTTCAAGTTTTTGCCCTCTGCTGCTCCACAGCCTCCGGTGGCACGCTGCATGTGCGTCACTTCTCGGTAGACAAGGCCGAAATCCGGGCATCCAGGGCCCCAGCCGTCCACGGTCTACGGATGGCGGCACATGGATCACCTCTTTGCCTCGTACAGCAGGGAGGCCTGGGCCCTAAACTGGCTCCGCTAGAGCTCCAAGACCTCAGCTATTTTCCCTGACCTTTGGCCCGTGCCCTCGTGAGTGTGTCATCATCTCTAGTTACACCTCTCTTCCGACCACACTGAATCCGCCACCTGCGGATACCTGAGCGTGGAAATCAACATTTATCACCGGCTGCAGTGTCACAGGTCACTAGGTGTCTAGGCTCAGGCTGACTTTGGCTGTCTTCTGCCCAGGCAAGGAGCCTAATCCTTCCAACGAAATCAGGACACGTGCTCACTGGTCGACATCCTTACTTTCATCCACACAGCGGTCTAGATGAGGGGAAAGAGGCCAGGTAGGCCAGGTGAAGGCTGAGTGCGGGGCCTAAGGCTTCTTTCCCAATCACCATGGAGACAGCCACCGCAACGCTGGCCGGAACTTCTGACGGGGACGAGTCACAAACACCGAGCCAATAGGAGAGGTCCAGCCTAACCGGCCAGTTCCGCAGAGCCCTCCATTTTACCCATGGACAGACAACGGCCCCTTGCGTCTTTGGCTACAAAATCGAGGGCACACAGGGAATAACTTCACAGGAGGGAACCCCTGATGTGAACACCTTCGACACACTGGGACAGCAGGCAGGTACCTCTTTTCCACTTACGCTAGGATATCAGTAGGCAAGGTGCCCTTCCTCTGCATCTATGGCCTCTCTGTGTGTGTTCATTCAGAGGAATCTCTTCGTTCTACCCCTGAGACATATCACAAGTACGAGGGGCCTGAGAGAGAGCCTGGAGATGAAACGGGGGAGGCTTCTGGCTGGACCGCTTCCCCCTGGGTAGAGAATAGCAGGTAGTGTCTCTGGAAGGTCTTAGCTTCTGTTGATTGACATGCGCAATACAGTAGGGGCGGACCCTGGCCAGGTGGAGCTTGTGGGCAGATGCAACCTCTCCGGCGACGAATAATTCCGCGGCTGCTTTGTATGGCAAAAACCTCCCCCCGCCAAGTGGGATGGGTAGAGAACACTGACCCACACCCGCCAGGGGCCTTTCCTGGGACTAAAGATCCCAACATGGTCTCAACGTCGTCACCCTCTCAGCACACACCTTTCCTGCACGCATAATCCTGCCTTTCTCCGTCAGGGCCCTATCCTACCAGGAAAAAAAGCAAGCCGCTCAAAAAGGCCGATGCCAGGGAAATCGAGGAAACGCTGCCATTTTCCAAATTTGGGCTGTCTACTTGTCCTCGCCTCCGCTGCAAGGCTGCGTATGTGGCCGGGCTCTGAAGGGAAGGCCGAAATCCTGGCAGTCTGGGCCCCAGCAGTCCGGTGGTTTATGGACGTGGGGACACGGATGACCTGTTTCCCACATACAGGAGGGACTCTTGGGCCCTTCACTGGCTCGCCATTCAGCTCCACGACGTCCACTGCTGGCCCTGGCCTTTGCTTTGGCTGGTGCCCCACTGAACGTGTGCTCCGGAGCGATGTTTCTCCACCATCACTATCATTCTGCCACCAGGGGATATGTGAGTGTGGGAGTCACCATTTGTCACTGGCAGCAGTGTCACAAGTCACTAGACTTCCAGGTACCCGCTGACCTAGGCTGCCTTCCCCCCCAGGCAAGGTCCCCAATCCTTTATCCCACATGCTGAGACCAAGGCACTGGCGAACGTTCATTTTTATCGACACAGAGGTCTGAGTGAGGGTCAGCGGGCCAGGTAGGTGAAGTCAAGGCCACGTGGGCGGGGCTAAGGGTTCTTCGCCATCCCCATAGAGACAGTCCCCCCACCGCAAGAGTAGGCGGAGCTTGTGATGGGCCTGGTGACAAGACTCAGCCAATGGCAGAGATCCGGCCCGCCAGGCACATGACACAGGGCCCTCCATTGTGACCTATGACACCTAGTGGCCACAGGGTTGGAGCACACCCTGGGAAAGGCTACGCAGGCACAAGGGAGCCCCTGGTGCGGACCGGTTCAGGGCAGTGCCAGAGCAGGCCAGGTACCTCTTTCCCACTTTCCTCAGGATATCAGTACGCAAGGCATCCCCACTCAGCATCTCTTGACTCTCTCTCTCTCTGTCTCTCTCTGGGTGTCTTCATTCTCTGAAATCTCTTTCCTTCTCCCCCTGAGTCACTTCACAGCTTGGAGTGCCTGACAGAGTGCCTAGAGACAAAAGAGCAAAGGGGGAAGGCCTCTGGCTCTACTGGTTGCCCATGGGCAGAGAAGATCTGCTAGTCTATCTGGAAGGTCTAGAGAGTAGTGATTGATCGGGGAGCTACATCCTGGGCGGACCTGGCCGGGTGAAGCTTGCTGACACGTGGCAGCCTCTCTGGAGACTACTAATTCCGCTCATAACATTCTATGCAAGTACCCGGGTGAGTGCCACGGGCAGAAAACATTGACGCATACCTGCCAGAGGCCTATTCTGGGTCTGAAGAGTCCACCCTGCTCTCCAGCAACTCATCATCTCAGCACACACTTTGCCTGCACGCATGGAAACCGCCTCTCTCCACGAATGCCTTCACCTGCTAGGAAACACACGATGTCACTCAGCCAAAGGAGAGCACAGGCAAAGTCAACTGAAGCCCCCATTTTCAAGTTTTTGCCCTCTGCTGCTCCACAGCCTCCGGTGGCACGCTGCATGTGCGTCACTTCTCGGTAGACAAGGCCGAAATCCGGGCATCCAGGGCCCCAGCCGTCCACGGTCTACGGATGGCGGCACATGGATCACCTCTTTGCCTCGTACAGCAGGGAGGCCTGTGCCCTAGACTGGCTCCGCTAGAGCTCCACGACCTCAGCTATTTTCCCTGACCTTTGGCCCGTGCCCTCGTGAGTGTGTCATCATCTCTAGTTACACTTCTCTTCCAACCACACTGAATCCGCCACCTGCGGATACCTGAGCGTGGAAATCAACATCTATCACCGGCTGCAGTGTCACAGGTCACTAGGTGTCTAGGCTCAGGGTGACCTTGGCTGTCTTCTGCCCAGGCAAGGAGCCTAATCCTTCCAAGGAAATGAGGACACGTGCTCACTGGTCGACATCCTTTCTTTCATCCACACGGCGGTCTAGATGAGGGGAAAGAAGCCAGGTAGGCCAGGTGAAGGCTGAGTGCGGGGCCTAAGGCTTCTTTCCCAATCACCATGGAGACAGCCACCGCAACGCTGGCCGGAACTTCTGACGGGGACGAGTCACAAACACCGAGCCAATAGGAGAGGTCCAGCCTAACCGGCCAGTTCCGCAGAGCCCTCCATTTTACCCATGGACAGACAACGGCCCCTTGCGTCTTTGGCCACAAAATCGAGGACACCCAGGGAATAACTTCACAGGAGGCAGCCCTGATGTGAACACCTTCGACACACTGGGACAGCAGGCAGGTACCTCTTTTACACTTACGCTAGGATATCAGTAGGCAAGGTGCCCTTCCTCTGCATCTATGGCCTCTCTGTGTGTGTTCATTCAGAGGAATCTCTTCGTTCTACCCCTGAGACACATCACAAGTACGAGGGGCCTGAGAGAGAGCCTGGAGATGAAACGGGGGAGGCTTCTGGCTGGACCGCTTCCCCCTGGGTAGAGAATAGCAGGTAGTGTCTCTGGAAGGTCTTAGCTTCTGTTGATTGACATGCGCAATACAGTAGGGGCGGACCCTGGCCAGGTGGAGCTTGTGGGCAGATGCAACCTCTCCGGCGACGAATAATTCCGCGGCTGCTTTGTATGGCAAAAACCTCCCCCCGCCAAGTGGGATGGGTAGAGAACACTGACCCACACCCGCCAGGGGCCTTTCCTGGGACTAAAGATCCCAACATGGTCTCAACGTCGTCACCCTCTCAGCACACACCTTTCCTGCACGCATAATCCTGCCTTTCTCCGTCAGGGCCCTATCCTACCAGGAAAAAAAGCAAGCCGCTCAAAAAGGCCGATGCCAGGGAAATCGAGGAAACGCTGCCATTTTCCAAATTTGGGCTGTCTACTTGTCCCCGCCTCCGCTGCAAGGCTGCGTATGTGGCCGGGCTCCGAAGGCAAGGCCGAAACTGTGGCAGCCTGGGCCGCAGCAGTCCGGTGGTTTATGGACGTGGGGACACGGATGACCTGTTTCCCACATACAGGAGGGACTCTTGGGCCCTTCACTGGCTCGCCATTCAGCTCCACGACGTCCACTGCTGGCCCTGGCCTTTGCTTTGGCTGGTGCCCCACTGAACGTGTGCTCCGGAGCGATGTTTCTCCACCCATCACTATCATTCTGCCACCAGGGGATATGTGAGTGTGGGAGTCACCATTTGTCACTGGCAGCAGTGTCACAAGTCACTAGACTTCCAGGTACCCGCTGACCTAGGCTGCCTTCCCCCCCAGGCAAGGTCCCCAATCCTTTATCCCACATGCTGAGACCAAGGCACTGGCGAACGTTCATTTTTATCGACACAGAGGTCTGAGTGAGGGTCAGCGGGCCAGGTAGGTGAAGTCAAGGCCACGTGGGCGGGGCTAAGGGTTCTTCGCCATCCCCATAGAGACAGTCCCCCCACCGCAAGAGTAGGCGGAGCTTGTGATGGGCCTGGTGACAAGACTCAGCCAATGGCAGAGATCCGGCCCGCCAGGCACATGACACAGGGCCCTCCATTGTGACCTATGACACCTAGTGGCCACAGGGTTGGAGCACACCCTGGGAAAGGCTACGCAGGCACAAGGGAGCCCCTGGTGCGGACCGGTTCAGGGCAGTGCCAGAGCAGGCCAGGTACCTCTTTCCCACTTTCCTCAGGATATCAGTACGCAAGGCATCCCCACTCAGCATCTCTTGCCTCTCTCTCTCTCTGTCTCTCTCTGGGTGTCTTCATTCTCTGAAATCTCTTTCCTTCTCCCCCTGAGTCACTTCACAGCTTGGAGTGCCTGACAGAGGGCCTAGAGACAAAAGAGCAAAGGGGGAAGGCCTCTGGCTCTACTGGTTGCCCATGGGCAGAGAAGATCTGCTAGTCTATCTGGAAGGTCTAGAGAGTAGTGATTGATCGGGGAGCTACATCCTGGGCGGACCTGGCCGGGTGAAGCTTGCTGACACGTGGCAGCCTCTCTGGAGACTACTAATTCCGCTCATAACATTCTATGCAAATACCCGGGTGAGTGCCACGGGCAGAAAACATTGACGCATACCTGCCAGAGGCCTATTCTGGGTCTGAAGAGTCCACCCTGCTCTCCAGCAACTCATCATCTCAGCACACACTTTGCCTGCACACATGGAAACCGCCTCTCTCCACGAATGCCTTCACCTGCTAGGAAACACACGATGTCACTCAGCCAAAGGAGAGCACAGGCAAAGTCAACTGAAGCCCCCATTTTCAAGTTTTTGCCCTCTGCTGCTCCACAGCCTCCGGTGGCACGCTGCATGTGCGTCACTTCTCGGTAGACAAGGCCGAAATCCGGGCATCCAGGGCCCCAGCCGTCCACGGTCTACGGATGGCGGCACATGGATCACCTCTTTGCCTCGTACAGCAGGGAGGCCTGGGCCCTAGACTGGCTCCGCTAGAGCTCCACGACCTCAGCTATTTTCCCTGACCTTTGGCCCGTGCCCTCGTGAGTGTGTCATCATCTCTAGTTACACTTCTCTTCCAACCACACTGAATCTGCCACCTGCGGATACCTGAGCGTGGAAATCAACATCTATCACCGGCTGCAGTGTCACAGGTCACTAGGTGTCTAGGCTCAGGGTGACCTTGGCTGTCTTCTGCCCAGGCAAGGAGCCTAATCCTTCCAAGGAAATGAGGACACGTGCTCACTGGTCGACATCCTTTCTTTCATCCACACGGCGGTCTAGATGAGGGGAAAGAAGCCAGGTAGGCCAGGTGAAGGCTGAGTGCGGGGCCTAAGGCTTCTTTCCCAATCACCATGGAGACAGCCACCGCAACGCTGGCCGGAACTTCTGACGGGGACGAGTCACAAACACCGAGCCAATAGGAGAGGTCCAGCCTAACCGGCCAGTTCCGCAGAGCCCTCCATTTTACCCATGGACAGACAACGGCCCCTTGCGTCTTTGGCCACAAAATCGAGGACACCCAGGGAATAACTTCACAGGAGGCAGCCCTGATGTGAACACCTTCGACACACTGGGACAGCAGGCAGGTACCTCTTTTCCACTTACGCTAGGATATCAGTAGGCAAGGCGCCCTTCCTCTGCATCTATGGCCTCTCTGTGTGTGTTCATTCAGAGGAATCTCTTCGTTCTACCCCTGAGACACATCACAAGTACGAGGGGCCTGAGAGAGAGCCTGGAGATGAAACGGGGGAGGCTTCTGGCTGGACCGCTTCCCCCTGGGTAGAGAATAGCAGGTAGTGTCTCTGGAAGGTCTTAGCTTCTGTTGATTGACATGCGCAATACAGTAGGGGCGGACCCTGGCCAGGTGGAGCTTGTGGGCAGATGCAACCTCTCCGGCGACGAATAATTCCACGGCTGCTTTGTATGGCAAAAACCTCCCCCCGCCAAGTGGGATGGGTAGAGAACACTGACCCACACCCGCCAGGGGCCTTTCCTGGGACTAAAGATCCCAACATGGTCTCAACGTCGTCACCCTCTCAGCACACACCTTTCCTGCACGCATAATCCTGCCTTTCTCCGTCAGGGCCCTATCCTACCAGGAAGAAAAGCAAGCCGCTCAAAAAGGCCGATGCCAGGGAAATCGAGGAAACGCTGCCATTTTCCAAATTTGGGCTGTCTACTTGTCCCCGCCTCCGCTGCAAGGCTGCGTATGTGGCCGGGCTCCGAAGGCAAGGCCGAAATCCTGGCAGCCTGGGCCGCAGCAGTCCGGTGGTTTATGGACGTGGGGACACGGATGACCTGTTTCCCACATACAGGAGGGACTCTTGGGCCCTTCACTGGCTCGCCATTCAGCTCCACGACGTCCACTGCTGGCCCTGGCCTTTGCTTTGGCTGGTGCCCCACTGAACGTGTGCTCCGGAGCGATGTTTCTCCACCCATCACTATCATTCTGCCACCAGGGGATATGTGAGTGTGGGAGTCACCATTTGTCACTGGCAGCAGTGTCACAAGTCACTAGACTTCCAGGTACCCGCTGACCTAGGCTGCCTTCCCCCCCAGGCAAGGTCCCCAATCCTTTATCCCACATGCTGAGACCAAGGCACTGGCGAACGTTCATTTTTATCGACACAGAGGTCTGAGTGAGGGTCAACGGGCCAGGTAGGTGAAGTCAAGGCCACGTGGGCGGGGCTAAGGGTTCTTCGCCATCCCCATAGAGACAGTCCCCCCACCGCAAGAGTAGGCGGAGCTTGTGATGGGCCTGGTGACAAGACTCAGCCAATGGCAGAGATCCGGCCCGCCAGGCACATGACACAGGGCCCTCCATTGTGACCTATGACACCTAGTGGCCACAGGGTTGGAGCACACCCTGGGAAAGGCTACGCAGGCACAAGGGAGCCCCTGGTGCGGACCGGTTCAGGGCAGTGCCAGAGCAGGCCAGGTACCTCTTTCCCACTTTCCTCAGGATATCAGTACGCAAGGCATCGCCACTCAGCATCTCTTGCCTCTCTCTCTCTCTGTCTCTCTCTGGGTGTCTTCATTCTCTGAAATCTCTTTCCTTCTCCCCCTGAGTCACTTCACAGCTTGGAGTGCCTGACAGAGGGCCTAGAGACAAAAGAGCAAAGGGGGAAGGCCTCTGGCTCTACTGGTTGCCCATGGGCAGAGAAGATCTGCTAGTCTATCTGGAAGGTCTAGAGAGTAGTGATTGATCGGGGAGCTACATCCTGGGCGGACCTGGCCGGGTGAAGCTTGCTGACACGTGGCAGCCTCTCTGGAGACTACTAATTCCGCTCATAACATTCTATACAAATACCCGGGTGAGTGCCACGGGCAGAAAACATTGACGCATACCTGCCAGAGGCCTATTCTGGGTCTGAAGAGTCCACCCTGGTCTCCAGCAACTCATCATCTCAGCACACACTTTGCCTGCACACATGGAAACCGCCTCTCTCCACGAATGCCTTCACCTGCTAGGAAACACACGATGTCACTCAGCCAAAGGAGAGCACAGGCAAAGTCAACTGAAGCCCCCATTTTCAAGTTTTTGCCCTCTGCTGCTCCACAGCCTCCGGTGGCACGCTGCATGTGCGTCACTTCTCGGTAGACAAGGCCGAAATCCGGGCATCCAGGGCCCCAGCCGTCCACGGTCTACGGATGGCGGCACATGGATCACCTCTTTGCCTCGTACAGCAGGGAGGCCTGGGCCCTAAACTGGCTCCGCTAGAGCTCCAAGACCTCAGCTATTTTCCCTGACCTTTGGCCCGTGCCCTCGTGAGTGTGTCATCATCTCTAGTTACACCTCTCTTCCGACCACACTGAATCCGCCACCTGCGGATACCTGAGCGTGGAAATCAACATTTATCACCGGCTGCAGTGTCACAGGTCACTAGGTGTCTAGGCTCAGGCTGACTTTGGCTGTCTTCTGCCCAGGCAAGGAGCCTAATCCTTCCAACGAAATCAGGACACGTGCTCACTGGTCGACATCCTTACTTTCATCCACACAGCGGTCTAGATGAGGGGAAAGAGGCCAGGTAGGCCAGGTGAAGGCTGAGTGCGGGGCCTAAGGCTTCTTTCCCAATCACCATGGAGACAGCCACCGCAACGCTGGCCGGAACTTCTGACGGGGACGAGTCACAAACACCGAGCCAATAGGAGAGGTCCAGCCTAACCGGCCAGTTCCGCAGAGCCCTCCATTTTACCCATGGACAGACAACGGCCCCTTGCGTCTTTGGCTACAAAATCGAGGGCACACAGGGAATAACTTCACAGGAGGCAACCCCTGATGTGAACACCTTCGACACACTGGGACAGCAGGCAGGTACCTCTTTTCCACTTACGCTAGGATATCAGTAGGCAAGGTGCCCTTCCTCTGCATCTATGGCCTCTCTGTGTGTGTTCATTCAGAGGAATCTCTTCGTTCTACCCCTGAGACACATCACAAGTACGAGGGGCCTGAGAGAGAGCCTGGAGATGAAACGGGGGAGGCTTCTGGCTGGACCGCTTCCCCCTGGGTAGAGAATAGCAGGTAGTGTCTCTGGAAGGTCTTAGCTTCTGTTGATTGACATGCGCAATACAGTAGGGGCGGACCCTGGCCAGGTGGAGCTTGTGGGCAGATGCAACCTCTCCGGCGACGAATAATTCCGCGGCTGCTTTGTATGGCAAAAACCTCCCCCCGCCAAGTGGGATGGGTAGAGAACACTGACCCACACCCGCCAGGGGCCTTTCCTGGGACTAAAGATCCCAACATGGTCTCAACGTCGTCACCCTCTCAGCACACACCTTTCCTGCACGCATAATCCTGCCTTTCTCCGTCAGGGCCCTATCCTACCAGGAAAAAAAGCAAGCCGCTCAAAAAGGCCGATGCCAGGGAAATCGAGGAAACGCTGCCATTTTCCAAATTTGGGCTGTCTACTTGTCCCCGCCTCCGCTGCAAGGCTGCGTATGTGGCCGGGCTCTGAAGGGAAGGCCGAAATCCTGGCAGTCTGGGCCCCAGCAGTCCGGTGGTTTATGGACGTGGGGACACGGATGACCTGTTTCCCACATACAGGAGGGACTCTTGGGCCCTTCACTGGCTCGCCATTCAGCTCCACGACGTCCACTGCTGGCCCTGGCCTTTGCTTTGGCTGGTGCCCCACTGAACGTGTGCTCCGGAGCGATGTTTCTCCACCATCACTATCATTCTGCCACCAGGGGATATGTGAGTGTGGGAGTCACCATTTGTCACTGGCAGCAGTGTCACAAGTCACTAGACTTCCAGGTACCCGCTGACCTAGGCTGCCTTCCCCCCCAGGCAAGGTCCCCAATCCTTTATCCCACATGCTGAGATCAAGGCACTGGCGAACGTTCATTTTTATCGACACAGAGGTCTGAGTGAGGGTCAGCGGGCCAGGTAGGTGAAGTCAAGGCCACGTGGGCGGGGCTAAGGGTTCTTCGCCATCCCCATAGAGACAGTCCCCCCACCGCAAGAGTAGGCGGAGCTTGTGATGGGCCTGGTGACAAGACTCAGCCAATGGCAGAGATCCGGCCCGCCAGGCACATGACACAGAGCCCTCCATTGTGACCTATGACACCTAGTGGCCACAGGGTTGGAGCACACCCTGGGAAAGGCTACGCAGGCACAAGGGAGCCCCTGGTGCGGACCGGTTCAGGGCAGTGCCAGAGCAGGCCAGGTACCTCTTTCCCACTTTCCTCAGGATATCAGTACGCAAGGCATCCCCACTCAGCATCTCTTGACTCTCTCTCTCTCTGTCTCTCTCTGGGTGTCTTCATTCTCTGAAATCTCTTTCCTTCTCCCCCTGAGTCACTTCACAGCTTGGAGTGCCTGACAGAGTGCCTAGAGACAAAAGAGCAAAGGGGGAAGGCCTCTGGCTCTACTGGTTGCCCATGGGCAGAGAAGATCTGCTAGTCTATCTGGAAGGTCTAGAGAGTAGTGATTGATCGGGGAGCTACATCCTGGGCGGACCTGGCCGGGTGAAGCTTGCTGACACGTGGCAGCCTCTCTGGAGACTACTAATTCCGCTCATAACATTCTATGCAAATACCCGGGTGAGTGCCACGGGCAAAAACATTGACGCATACCTGCCAGAGGCCTATTCTGGGTCTGAAGAGTCCACCCTGCTCTCCAGCAACTCATCATCTCAGCACACACTTTGCCTGCACGCATGGAAACCGCCTCTCTCCACGAATGCCTTCACCTGCTAGGAAACACACGATGTCACTCAGCCAAAGGAGAGCACAGGCAAAGTCAACTGAAGCCCCCATTTTCAAGTTTTTGCCCTCTGCTGCTCCACAGCCTCCGGTGGCACGCTGCATGTGCGTCACTTCTCGGTAGACAAGGCCGAAATCCGGGCATCCAGGGCCCCAGCCGTCCACGGTCTACGGATGGCGGCACATGGATCACCTATTTGCCTCGTACAGCAGGGAGGCCTGTGCCCTAGACTGGCTCCGCTAGAGCTCCACGACCTCAGCTATTTTCCCTGACCTTTGGCCCGTGCCCTCGTGAGTGTGTCATCATCTCTAGTTACACTTCTCTTCCAACCACACTGAATCTGCCACCTGCGGATACCTGAGCGTGGAAATCAACATCTATCACCGGCTGCAGTGTCACAGGTCACTAGGTGTCTAGGCTCAGGGTGACCTTGGCTGTCTTCTGCCCAGGCAAGGAGCCTAATCCTTCCAAGGAAATCAGGACACGTGCTCACTGGTCGACATCCTTTCTTTCATCCACACGGCGGTCTAGATGAGGGGAAAGAAGCCAGGTAGGCCAGGTGAAGGCTGAGTGCGGGGCCTAAGGCTTCTTTCCCAATCACCATGGAGACAGCCACCGCAACGCTGGCCGGAACTTCTGACGGGGACGAGTCACAAACACCGAGCCAATAGGAGAGGTCCAGCCTAACCGGCCAGTTCCGCAGAGCCCTCCATTTTACCCATGGACAGACAACGGCCCCTTGCGTCTTTGGCCACAAAATCGAGGACACCCAGGGAATAACTTCACAGGAGGCAGCCCTGATGTGAACACCTTCGACACACTGGGACAGCAGGCAGGTACCTCTTTTCCACTTACGCTAGGATATCAGTAGGCAAGGTGCCCTTCCTCTGCATCTATGGCCTCTCTGTGTGTGTTCATTCAGAGGAATCTCTTCGTTCTACCCCTGAGACACATCACAAGTACGAGGGGCCTGAGAGAGAGCCTGGAGATGAAACGGGGGAGGCTTCTGGCTGGACCGCTTCCCCCTGGGTAGAGAATAGCAGGTAGTGTCTCTGGAAGGTCTTAGCTTCTGTTGATTGACATGCGCAATACAGTAGGGGCGGACCCTGGCCAGGTGGAGCTTGTGGGCAGATGCAACCTCTCCGGCGACGAATAATTCCGCGGCTGCTTTGTATGGCAAAAACCTCCCCCCGCCAAGTGGGATGGGTAGAGAACACTGACCCACACCCGCCAGGGGCCTTTCCTGGGACTAAAGATCCCAACATGGTCTCAACGTCGTCACCCTCTCAGCACACACCTTTCCTGCACGCATAATCCTGCCTTTCTCCGTCAGGGCCCTATCCTACCAGGAAAAAAAGCAAGCCGCTCAAAAAGGCCGATGCCAGGGAAATCGAGGAAACGCTGCCATTTTCCAAATTTGGGCTGTCTACTTGTCCCCGCCTCCGCTGCAAGGCTGCGTATGTGGCCGGGCTCTGAAGGGAAGGCCGAAATCCTGGCAGTCTGGGCCCCAGCAGTCCGGTGGTTTATGGACGTGGGGACACGGATGACCTGTTTCCCACATACAGGAGGGACTCTTGGGCCCTTCACTGGCTCGCCATTCAGCTCCACGACGTCCACTGCTGGCCCTGGCCTTTGCTTTGGCTGGTGCCCCACTGAACGTGTGCTCCGGAGCGATGTTTCTCCACCCATCACTATCATTCTGCCACCAGGGGATATGTGAGTGTGGGAGTCACCATTTGTCACTGGCAGCAGTGTCACAAGTCACTAGACTTCCAGGTACCCGCTGACCTAGGCTGCCTTCCCCCCCAGGCAAGGTCCCCAATCCTTTATCCCACATGCTGAGACCAAGGCACTGGCGAACGTTCATTTTTATCGACACAGAGGTCTGAGTGAGGGTCAGCGGGCCAGGTAGGTGAAGTCAAGGCCACGTGGGCGGGGCTAAGGGTTCTTCGCCAACCCCATAGAGACAGTCCCCCCACCGCAAGAGTGGGCGGAGCTTGTGATGGGCCTGGTGACAAGACTCAGCCAATGGCAGAGATCCGGCCTGCCAGGCACATGACACAGGGTCCTCCATTGTGACCTATGACACCTAGTGGCCACAGGGTTGGAGCACACCCTGGGAAAGGCTACGCAGGCACAAGGGAGCCCCTGGTGCGGACCGGTTCAGGGCAGTGCCAGAGCAGGCCAGGTACCTCTTTCCCACTTTCCTCAGGATATCAGTACGCAAGGCATCCCCACTCAGCATCTCTTGCCTCTCTCTCTCTCTGTCTCTCTCTGGGTGTCTTCATTCTCTGAAATCTCTTTCCTTCTCCCCCTGAGTCACTTCACAGCTTGGAGTGCCTGACAGATGGCCTAGAGACAAAAGAGCAAAGGGGGAAGGCCTCTGGCTCTACTGGTTGCCCATGGGCAGAGAAGATCTGCTAGTCTATCTGGAAGGTCTAGAGAGTAGTGATTGATCGGGGAGCTACATCCTGGGCGGACCTGGCCGGGTGAAGCTTGCTGACACGTGGCAGCCTCTCTGGAGACTACTAATTCCGCTCATAACATTCTATACAAATACCCGGGTGAGTGCCACGGGCAGAAAACATTGACGCATACCTGCCAGAGGCCTATTCTGGGTCTGAAGAGTCCACCCTGGTCTCCAGCAACTCATCATCTCAGCACACACTTTGCCTGCACGCATGGAAACCGCCTCTCTCCACGAATGCCTTCACCTGCTAGGAAACACACGATGTCACTCAGCCAAAGGAGAGCACAGGCAAAGTCAACTGAAGCCCCCATTTTCAAGTTTTTGCCCTCTGCTGCTCCACAGCCTCCGGTGGCACGCTGCATGTGCGTCACTTCTCGGTAGACAAGGCCGAAATCCGGGCATCCAGGGCCCCAGCCGTCCACGGTCTACGGATGGCGGCACATGGATCACCTCTTTGCCTCGTACAGCAGGGAGGCCTGGGCCCTAAACTGGCTCCGCTAGAGCTCCAAGACCTCAGCTATTTTCCCTGACCTTTGGCCCGTGCCCTCGTGAGTGTGTCATCATCTCTAGTTACACCTCTCTTCCGACCACACTGAATCCGCCACCTGCGGATACCTGAGCGTGGAAATCAACATTTATCACCGGCTGCAGTGTCACAGGTCACTAGGTGTCTAGGCTCAGGCTGACTTTGGCTGTCTTCTGCCCAGGCAAGGAGCCTAATCCTTCCAACGAAATCAGGACACGTGCTCACTGGTCGACATCCTTACTTTCATCCACACAGCGGTCTAGATGAGGGGAAAGAGGCCAGGTAGGCCAGGTGAAGGCTGAGTGCGGGGCCTAAGGCTTCTTTCCCAATCACCATGGAGACAGCCACCGCAACGCTGGCCGGAACTTCTGACGGGGACGAGTCACAAACACCGAGCCAATAGGAGAGGTCCAGCCTAACCGGCCAGTTCCGCAGAGCCCTCCATTTTACCCAGGGACAGACAACGGCCCCTTGCGTCTTTGGCTACAAAATCGAGGGCACACAGGGAATAACTTCACAGGAGGCAACCCCTGATGTGAACACCTTCGACACACTGGGACAGCAGGCAGGTACCTCTTTTCCACTTACGCTAGGATATCAGTAGGCAAGGCGCCCTTCCTCTGCATCTATGGCCTCTCTGTGTGTGTTCATTCAGAGGAATCTCTTCGTTGTACCCCTGAGACACATCACAAGTACGAGGGGCCTGAGAGAGAGCCTGGAGATGAAACGGGGGAGGCTTCTGGCTGGACCGCTTCCCCCTGGGTAGAGAATAGCAGGTAGTGTCTCTGGAAGGTCTTAGCTTCTGTTGATTGACATGCGCAATACAGTAGGGGCGGACCCTGGCCAGGTGGAGCTTGTGGGCAGATGCAACCTCTCCGGCGACGAATAATTCCGCGGCTGCTTTGTATGGCAAAAACCTCCCCCCGCCAAGTGGGATGGGTAGAGAACACTGACCCATACCCGCCAGGGGCCTTTCCTGGGACTAAAGATCCCAACATGGTCTCAACGTCGTCACCCTCTCAGCACACACCTTTCCTGCACGCATAATCCTGCCTTTCTCCGTCAGGGCCCTATCCTACCAGGAAGAAACGCAAGCCGCTCAAAAAGGCCGATGCCAGGGAAATCGAGGAAACGCTGCCATTTTCCAAATTTGGGCTGTCTACTTGTCCCCGCCTCCGCTGCAAGGCTGCGTATGTGGCCGGGCTCCGAAGGCAAGGCCGAAATCCTGGCAGCCTGGGCCGCAGCAGTTCGGTGGTTTATGGACGTGGGGACACGGATGACCTGTTTCCCACATACAGGAGGGACTCTTGGGCCCTTCACTGGCTCGCCATTCAGCTCCACGACGTCCACTGCTGGCCCTGGCCTTTGCTTTGTCTGGTGCCCCACTGAACGTGTGCTCCGGAGCGATGTTTCTCCACCCATCACTATCATTCTGCCACCAGGGGATATGTGAGTGTGGGAGTCACCATTTGTCACTGGCAGCAGTGTCACAAGTCACTAGACTTCCAGGTACCCGCTGACCTAGGCTGCCTTCCCCCCCAGGCAAGGTCCCCAATCCTTTATCCCACATGCTGAGACCAAGGCACTGGCGAACGTTCATTTTTATCGACACAGAGGTCTGAGTGAGGGTCAACGGGCCAGGTAGGTGAAGTCAAGGCCACGTGGGCGGGGCTAAGGGTTCTTCGCCATCCCCATAGAGACAGTCCCCCCACCGCAAGAGTAGGCGGAGCTTGTGATGGGCCTGGTGACAAGACTCAGCCAATGGCAGAGATCCGGCCCGCCAGGCACATGACACAGGGCCCTCCATTGTGACCTATGACACCTAGTGGCCACAGGGTTGGAGCACACCCTGGGAAAGGCTACGCAGGCACAAGGGAGCCCCTGGTGCGGACCGGTTCAGGGCAGTGCCAGAGCAGGCCAGGTACCTCTTTCCCACTTTCCTCAGGATATCAGTACGCAAGGCATCCCCACTCAGCATCTCTTGACTCTCTCTCTCTCTGTCTCTCTCTGGGTGTCTTCATTCTCTGAAATCTCTTTCCTTCTCCCCCTGAGTCACTTCACAGCTTGGAGTGCCTGACAGAGGGCCTAGAGACAAAAGAGCAAAGGGGGAAGGCCTCTGGCTCTACTGGTTGCCCATGGGCAGAGAAGATCTGCTAGTCTATCTGGAAGGTCTAGAGAGTAGTGATTGATCGGGGAGCTACATCCTGGGCGGACCTGGCCGGGTGAAGCTTGCTGACACGTGGCAGCCTCTCTGGAGACTACTAATTCCGCTCATAACATTCTATGCAAATACCCGGGTGAGTGCCACGGGCAGAAAACATTGACGCATACCTGCCAGAGGCCTATTCTGGGTCTGAAGAGTCCACCCTGCTCTCCAGCAACTCATCATCTCAGCACACACTTTGCCTGCACACATGGAAACCGCCTCTCTCCACGAATGCCTTCACCTGCTAGGAAACACACGATGTCACTCAGCCAAAGGAGAGCACAGGCAAAGTCAACTGAAGCCCCCATTTTCAAGTTTTTGCCCTCTGCTGCTCCACAGCCTCCGGTGGCACGCTGCATGTGCGTCACTTCTCGGTAGACAAGGCCGAAATCCGGGCATCCAGGGCCCCAGCCGTCCACGGTCTACGGATGGCGGCACATGGATCACCTCTTTGCCTCGTACAGCAGGGAGGCCTGGGCCCTAGACTGGCTCCGCTAGAGCTCCACGACCTCAGCTATTTTCCCTGACCTTTGGCCCGTGCCCTCGTGAGTGTGTCATCATCTCTAGTTACACTTCTCTTCCAACCACACTGAATCTGCCACCTGCGGATACCTGAGCGTGGAAATCAACATCTATCACCGGCTGCAGTGTCACAGGTCACTAGGTGTCTAGGCTCAGGGTGACCTTGGCTGTCTTCTGCCCAGGCAAGGAGCCTAATCCTTCCAAGGAAATGAGGACACGTGCTCACTGGTCGACATCCTTTCTTTCATCCACACGGCGGTCTAGATGAGGGGAAAGAAGCCAGGTAGGCCAGGTGAAGGCTGAGTGCGGGGCCTAAGGCTTCTTTCCCAATCACCATGGAGACAGCCACCGCAACGCTGGCCGGAACTTCTGACGGGGACGAGTCACAAACACCGAGCCAATAGGAGAGGTCCAGCCTAACCGGCCAGTTCCGCAGAGCCCTCCATTTTACCCATGGACAGACAACGGCCCCTTGCGTCTTTGGCCACAAAATCGAGGACACCCAGGGAATAACTTCACAGGAGGC
The DNA here is from genome assembly GCF_030014295.1 of Loxodonta africana. NCBI lineage: Eukaryota > Metazoa > Chordata > Mammalia > Proboscidea > Elephantidae > Loxodonta > Loxodonta africana. The sequence continues at coordinate 114,222 of NW_026974850.1, read as the reverse complement.
AGCCCTGATGTGAACACCTTCGACACACTGGGACAGCAGGCAGGTACCTCTTTTCCACTTACGCTAGGATATCAGTAGGCAAGGCGCCCTTCCTCTGCATCTATGGCCTCTCTGTGTGTGTTCATTCAGAGGAATCTCTTCGTTCTACCCCTGAGACACATCACAAGTACGAGGGGCCTGAGAGAGAGCCTGGAGATGAAACGGGGGAGGCTTCTGGCTGGACCGCTTCCCCCTGGGTAGAGAATAGCAGGTAGTGTCTCTGGAAGGTCTTAGCTTCTGTTGATTGACATGCGCAATACAGTAGGGGCGGACCCTGGCCAGGTGGAGCTTGTGGGCAGATGCAACCTCTCCGGCGACGAATAATTCCACGGCTGCTTTGTATGGCAAAAACCTCCCCCCGCCAAGTGGGATGGGTAGAGAACACTGACCCACACCCGCCAGGGGCCTTTCCTGGGACTAAAGATCCCAACATGGTCTCAACGTCGTCACCCTCTCAGCACACACCTTTCCTGCACGCATAATCCTGCCTTTCTCCGTCAGGGCCCTATCCTACCAGGAAGAAAAGCAAGCCGCTCAAAAAGGCCGATGCCAGGGAAATCGAGGAAACGCTGCCATTTTCCAAATTTGGGCTGTCTACTTGTCCCCGCCTCCGCTGCAAGGCTGCGTATGTGGCCGGGCTCCGAAGGCAAGGCCGAAATCCTGGCAGCCTGGGCCGCAGCAGTCCGGTGGTTTATGGACGTGGGGACACGGATGACCTGTTTCCCACATACAGGAGGGACTCTTGGGCCCTTCACTGGCTCGCCATTCAGCTCCACGACGTCCACTGCTGGCCCTGGCCTTTGCTTTGGCTGGTGCCCCACTGAACGTGTGCTCCGGAGCGATGTTTCTCCACCCATCACTATCATTCTGCCACCAGGGGATATGTGAGTGTGGGAGTCACCATTTGTCACTGGCAGCAGTGTCACAAGTCACTAGACTTCCAGGTACCCGCTGACCTAGGCTGCCTTCCCCCCCAGGCAAGGTCCCCAATCCTTTATCCCACATGCTGAGACCAAGGCACTGGCGAACGTTCATTTTTATCGACACAGAGGTCTGAGTGAGGGTCAACGGGCCAGGTAGGTGAAGTCAAGGCCACGTGGGCGGGGCTAAGGGTTCTTCGCCATCCCCATAGAGACAGTCCCCCCACCGCAAGAGTAGGCGGAGCTTGTGATGGGCCTGGTGACAAGACTCAGCCAATGGCAGAGATCCGGCCCGCCAGGCACATGACACAGGGCCCTCCATTGTGACCTATGACACCTAGTGGCCACAGGGTTGGAGCACACCCTGGGAAAGGCTACGCAGGCACAAGGGAGCCCCTGGTGCGGACCGGTTCAGGGCAGTGCCAGAGCAGGCCAGGTACCTCTTTCCCACTTTCCTCAGGATATCAGTACGCAAGGCATCGCCACTCAGCATCTCTTGCCTCTCTCTCTCTCTGTCTCTCTCTGGGTGTCTTCATTCTCTGAAATCTCTTTCCTTCTCCCCCTGAGTCACTTCACAGCTTGGAGTGCCTGACAGAGGGCCTAGAGACAAAAGAGCAAAGGGGGAAGGCCTCTGGCTCTACTGGTTGCCCATGGGCAGAGAAGATCTGCTAGTCTATCTGGAAGGTCTAGAGAGTAGTGATTGATCGGGGAGCTACATCCTGGGCGGACCTGGCCGGGTGAAGCTTGCTGACACGTGGCAGCCTCTCTGGAGACTACTAATTCCGCTCATAACATTCTATACAAATACCCGGGTGAGTGCCACGGGCAGAAAACATTGACGCATACCTGCCAGAGGCCTATTCTGGGTCTGAAGAGTCCACCCTGGTCTCCAGCAACTCATCATCTCAGCACACACTTTGCCTGCACACATGGAAACCGCCTCTCTCCACGAATGCCTTCACCTGCTAGGAAACACACGATGTCACTCAGCCAAAGGAGAGCACAGGCAAAGTCAACTGAAGCCCCCATTTTCAAGTTTTTGCCCTCTGCTGCTCCACAGCCTCCGGTGGCACGCTGCATGTGCGTCACTTCTCGGTAGACAAGGCCGAAATCCGGGCATCCAGGGCCCCAGCCGTCCACGGTCTACGGATGGCGGCACATGGATCACCTCTTTGCCTCGTACAGCAGGGAGGCCTGGGCCCTAAACTGGCTCCGCTAGAGCTCCAAGACCTCAGCTATTTTCCCTGACCTTTGGCCCGTGCCCTCGTGAGTGTGTCATCATCTCTAGTTACACCTCTCTTCCGACCACACTGAATCCGCCACCTGCGGATACCTGAGCGTGGAAATCAACATTTATCACCGGCTGCAGTGTCACAGGTCACTAGGTGTCTAGGCTCAGGCTGACTTTGGCTGTCTTCTGCCCAGGCAAGGAGCCTAATCCTTCCAACGAAATCAGGACACGTGCTCACTGGTCGACATCCTTACTTTCATCCACACAGCGGTCTAGATGAGGGGAAAGAGGCCAGGTAGGCCAGGTGAAGGCTGAGTGCGGGGCCTAAGGCTTCTTTCCCAATCACCATGGAGACAGCCACCGCAACGCTGGCCGGAACTTCTGACGGGGACGAGTCACAAACACCGAGCCAATAGGAGAGGTCCAGCCTAACCGGCCAGTTCCGCAGAGCCCTCCATTTTACCCATGGACAGACAACGGCCCCTTGCGTCTTTGGCTACAAAATCGAGGGCACACAGGGAATAACTTCACAGGAGGCAACCCCTGATGTGAACACCTTCGACACACTGGGACAGCAGGCAGGTACCTCTTTTCCACTTACGCTAGGATATCAGTAGGCAAGGTGCCCTTCCTCTGCATCTATGGCCTCTCTGTGTGTGTTCATTCAGAGGAATCTCTTCGTTCTACCCCTGAGACACATCACAAGTACGAGGGGCCTGAGAGAGAGCCTGGAGATGAAACGGGGGAGGCTTCTGGCTGGACCGCTTCCCCCTGGGTAGAGAATAGCAGGTAGTGTCTCTGGAAGGTCTTAGCTTCTGTTGATTGACATGCGCAATACAGTAGGGGCGGACCCTGGCCAGGTGGAGCTTGTGGGCAGATGCAACCTCTCCGGCGACGAATAATTCCGCGGCTGCTTTGTATGGCAAAAACCTCCCCCCGCCAAGTGGGATGGGTAGAGAACACTGACCCACACCCGCCAGGGGCCTTTCCTGGGACTAAAGATCCCAACATGGTCTCAACGTCGTCACCCTCTCAGCACACACCTTTCCTGCACGCATAATCCTGCCTTTCTCCGTCAGGGCCCTATCCTACCAGGAAAAAAAGCAAGCCGCTCAAAAAGGCCGATGCCAGGGAAATCGAGGAAACGCTGCCATTTTCCAAATTTGGGCTGTCTACTTGTCCCCGCCTCCGCTGCAAGGCTGCGTATGTGGCCGGGCTCTGAAGGGAAGGCCGAAATCCTGGCAGTCTGGGCCCCAGCAGTCCGGTGGTTTATGGACGTGGGGACACGGATGACCTGTTTCCCACATACAGGAGGGACTCTTGGGCCCTTCACTGGCTCGCCATTCAGCTCCACGACGTCCACTGCTGGCCCTGGCCTTTGCTTTGGCTGGTGCCCCACTGAACGTGTGCTCCGGAGCGATGTTTCTCCACCATCACTATCATTCTGCCACCAGGGGATATGTGAGTGTGGGAGTCACCATTTGTCACTGGCAGCAGTGTCACAAGTCACTAGACTTCCAGGTACCCGCTGACCTAGGCTGCCTTCCCCCCCAGGCAAGGTCCCCAATCCTTTATCCCACATGCTGAGATCAAGGCACTGGCGAACGTTCATTTTTATCGACACAGAGGTCTGAGTGAGGGTCAGCGGGCCAGGTAGGTGAAGTCAAGGCCACGTGGGCGGGGCTAAGGGTTCTTCGCCATCCCCATAGAGACAGTCCCCCCACCGCAAGAGTAGGCGGAGCTTGTGATGGGCCTGGTGACAAGACTCAGCCAATGGCAGAGATCCGGCCCGCCAGGCACATGACACAGAGCCCTCCATTGTGACCTATGACACCTAGTGGCCACAGGGTTGGAGCACACCCTGGGAAAGGCTACGCAGGCACAAGGGAGCCCCTGGTGCGGACCGGTTCAGGGCAGTGCCAGAGCAGGCCAGGTACCTCTTTCCCACTTTCCTCAGGATATCAGTACGCAAGGCATCCCCACTCAGCATCTCTTGACTCTCTCTCTCTCTGTCTCTCTCTGGGTGTCTTCATTCTCTGAAATCTCTTTCCTTCTCCCCCTGAGTCACTTCACAGCTTGGAGTGCCTGACAGAGTGCCTAGAGACAAAAGAGCAAAGGGGGAAGGCCTCTGGCTCTACTGGTTGCCCATGGGCAGAGAAGATCTGCTAGTCTATCTGGAAGGTCTAGAGAGTAGTGATTGATCGGGGAGCTACATCCTGGGCGGACCTGGCCGGGTGAAGCTTGCTGACACGTGGCAGCCTCTCTGGAGACTACTAATTCCGCTCATAACATTCTATGCAAATACCCGGGTGAGTGCCACGGGCAAAAACATTGACGCATACCTGCCAGAGGCCTATTCTGGGTCTGAAGAGTCCACCCTGGTCTCCAGCAACTCATCATCTCAGCACACACTTTGCCTGCACGCATGGAAACCGCCTCTCTCCACGAATGCCTTCACCTGCTAGGAAACACACGATGTCACTCAGCCAAAGGAGAGCACAGGCAAAGTCAACTGAAGCCCCCATTTTCAAGTTTTTGCCCTCTGCTGCTCCACAGCCTCCGGTGGCACGCTGCATGTGCGTCACTTCTCGGTAGACAAGGCCGAAATCCGGGCATCCAGGGCCCCAGCCGTCCACGGTCTACGGATGGCGGCACATGGATCACCTCTTTGCCTCGTACAGCAGGGAGGCCTGTGCCCTAGACTGGCTCCGCTAGAGCTCCACGACCTCAGCTATTTTCCCTGACCTTTGGCCCGTGCCCTCGTGAGTGTGTCATCATCTCTAGTTACACTTCTCTTCCAACCACACTGAATCTGCCACCTGCGGATACCTGAGCGTGGAAATCAACATCTATCACCGGCTGCAGTGTCACAGGTCACTAGGTGTCTAGGCTCAGGGTGACCTTGGCTGTCTTCTGCCCAGGCAAGGAGCCTAATCCTTCCAAGGAAATGAGGACACGTGCTCACTGGTCGACATCCTTTCTTTCATCCACACGGCGGTCTAGATGAGGGGAAAGAAGCCAGGTAGGCCAGGTGAAGGCTGAGTGCGGGGCCTAAGGCTTCTTTCCCAATCACCATGGAGACAGCCACCGCAACGCTGGCCGGAACTTCTGACGGGGACGAGTCACAAACACCGAGCCAATAGGAGAGGTCCAGCCTAACCGGCCAGTTCCGCAGAGCCCTCCATTTTACCCATGGACAGACAACGGCCCCTTGCGTCTTTGGCCACAAAATCGAGGACACCCAGGGAATAACTTCACAGGAGGCAGCCCTGATGTGAACACCTTCGACACACTGGGACAGCAGGCAGGTACCTCTTTTCCACTTACGCTAGGATATCAGTAGGCAAGGTGCCCTTCCTCTGCATCTATGGCCTCTCTGTGTGTGTTCATTCAGAGGAATCTCTTCGTTCTACCCCTGAGACACATCACAAGTACGAGGGGCCTGAGAGAGAGCCTGGAGATGAAACGGGGGAGGCTTCTGGCTGGACCGCTTCCCCCTGGGTAGAGAATAGCAGGTAGTGTCTCTGGAAGGTCTTAGCTTCTGTTGATTGACATGCGCAATACAGTAGGGGCGGACCCTGGCCAGGTGGAGCTTGTGGGCAGATGCAACCTCTCCGGCGACGAATAATTCCGCGGCTGCTTTGTATGGCAAAAACCTCCCCCCGCCAAGTGGGATGGGTAGAGAACACTGACCCACACCCGCCAGGGGCCTTTCCTGGGACTAAAGATCCCAACATGGTCTCAACGTCGTCACCCTCTCAGCACACACCTTTCCTGCACGCATAATCCTGCCTTTCTCCGTCAGGGCCCTATCCTACCAGGAAAAAAAGCAAGCCGCTCAAAAAGGCCGATGCCAGGGAAATCGAGGAAACGCTGCCATTTTCCAAATTTGGGCTGTCTACTTGTCCCCGCCTCCGCTGCAAGGCTGCGTATGTGGCCGGGCTCTGAAGGGAAGGCCGAAATCCTGGCAGTCTGGGCCCCAGCAGTCCGGTGGTTTATGGACGTGGGGACACGGATGACCTGTTTCCCACATACAGGAGGGACTCTTGGGCCCTTCACTGGCTCGCCATTCAGCTCCACGACGTCCACTGCTGGCCCTGGCCTTTGCTTTGGCTGGTGCCCCACTGAACGTGTGCTCCGGAGCGATGTTTCTCCACCATCACTATCATTCTGCCACCAGGGGATATGTGAGTGTGGGAGTCACCATTTGTCACTGGCAGCAGTGTCACAAGTCACTAGACTTCCAGGTACCCGCTGACCTAGGCTGCCTTCCCCCCCAGGCAAGGTCCCCAATCCTTTATCCCACATGCTGAGATCAAGGCACTGGCGAACGTTCATTTTTATCGACACAGAGGTCTGAGTGAGGGTCAGCGGGCCAGGTAGGTGAAGTCAAGGCCACGTGGGCGGGGCTAAGGGTTCTTCGCCATCCCCATAGAGACAGTCCCCCCACCGCAAGAGTAGGCGGAGCTTGTGATGGGCCTGGTGACAAGACTCAGCCAATGGCAGAGATCCGGCCCGCCAGGCACATGACACAGAGCCCTCCATTGTGACCTATGACACCTAGTGGCCACAGGGTTGGAGCACACCCTGGGAAAGGCTACGCAGGCACAAGGGAGCCCCTGGTGCGGACCGGTTCAGGGCAGTGCCAGAGCAGGCCAGGTACCTCTTTCCCACTTTCCTCAGGATATCAGTACGCAAGGCATCCCCACTCAGCATCTCTTGACTCTCTCTCTCTCTGTCTCTCTCTGGGTGTCTTCATTCTCTGAAATCTCTTTCCTTCTCCCCCTGAGTCACTTCACAGCTTGGAGTGCCTGACAGAGTGCCTAGAGACAAAAGAGCAAAGGGGGAAGGCCTCTGGCTCTACTGGTTGCCCATGGGCAGAGAAGATCTGCTAGTCTATCTGGAAGGTCTAGAGAGTAGTGATTGATCGGGGAGCTACATCCTGGGCGGACCTGGCCGGGTGAAGCTTGCTGACACGTGGCAGCCTCTCTGGAGACTACTAATTCCGCTCATAACATTCTATGCAAATACCCGGGTGAGTGCCACGGGCAAAAACATTGACGCATACCTGCCAGAGGCCTATTCTGGGTCTGAAGAGTCCACCCTGGTCTCCAGCAACTCATCATCTCAGCACACACTTTGCCTGCACGCATGGAAACCGCCTCTCTCCACGAATGCCTTCACCTGCTAGGAAACACACGATGTCACTCAGCCAAAGGAGAGCACAGGCAAAGTCAACTGAAGCCCCCATTTTCAAGTTTTTGCCCTCTGCTGCTCCACAGCCTCCGGTGGCACGCTGCATGTGCGTCACTTCTCGGTAGACAAGGCCGAAATCCGGGCATCCAGGGCCCCAGCCGTCCACGGTCTACGGATGGCGGCACATGGATCACCTCTTTGCCTCGTACAGCAGGGAGGCCTGTGCCCTAGACTGGCTCCGCTAGAGCTCCACGACCTCAGCTATTTTCCCTGACCTTTGGCCCGTGCCCTCGTGAGTGTGTCATCATCTCTAGTTACACTTCTCTTCCAACCACACTGAATCTGCCACCTGCGGATACCTGAGCGTGGAAATCAACATCTATCACCGGCTGCAGTGTCACAGGTCACTAGGTGTCTAGGCTCAGGGTGACCTTGGCTGTCTTCTGCCCAGGCAAGGAGCCTAATCCTTCCAACGAAATCAGGACACGTGCTCACTGGTCGACATCCTTTCTTTCATCCACACGGCGGTCTAGATGAGGGGAAAGAAGCCAGGTAGGCCAGGTGAAGGCTGAGTGCGGGGCCTAAGGCTTCTTTCCCAATCACCATGGAGACAGCCACCGCAACGCTGGCCGGAACTTCTGACGGGGACGAGTCACAAACACCGAGCCAATAGGAGAGGTCCAGCCTAACCGGCCAGTTCCGCAGAGCCCTCCATTTTACCCATGGACAGACAACGGCCCCTTGCGTCTTTGGCCACAAAATCGAGGACACCCAGGGAATAACTTCACAGGAGGCAGCCCTGATGTGAACACCTTCGACACACTGGGACAGCAGGCAGGTACCTCTTTTCCACTTACGCTAGGATATCAGTAGGCAAGGTGCCCTTCCTCTGCATCTATGGCCTCTCTGTGTGTGTTCATTCAGAGGAATCTCTTCGTTCTACCCCTGAGACACATCACAAGTACGAGGGGCCTGAGAGAGAGCCTGGAGATGAAACGGGGGAGGCTTCTGGCTGGACCGCTTCCCCCTGGGTAGAGAATAGCAGGTAGTGTCTCTGGAAGGTCTTAGCTTCTGTTGATTGACATGCGCAATACAGTAGGGGCGGACCCTGGCCAGGTGGAGCTTGTGGGCAGATGCAACCTCTCCGGCGACGAATAATTCCGCGGCTGCTTTGTATGGCAAAAACCTCCCCCCGCCAAGTGGGATGGGTAGAGAACACTGACCCACACCCGCCAGGGGCCTTTCCTGGGACTAAAGATCCCAACATGGTCTCAACGTCGTCACCCTCTCAGCACACACCTTTCCTGCACGCATAATCCTGCCTTTCTCCGTCAGGGCCCTATCCTACCAGGAAAAAAAGCAAGCCGCTCAAAAAGGCCGATGCCAGGGAAATCGAGGAAACGCTGCCATTTTCCAAATTTGGGCTGTCTACTTGTCCCCGCCTCCGCTGCAAGGCTGCGTATGTGGCCGGGCTCTGAAGGGAAGGCCGAAATCCTGGCAGTCTGGGCCCCAGCAGTCCGGTGGTTTATGGACGTGGGGACATGGATGACCTGTTTCCCACATACAGGAGGGACTCTTGGGCCCTTCACTGGCTCGCCATTCAGCTCCACGACGTCCACTGCTGGCCCTGGCCTTTGCTTTGGCTGGTGCCCCACTGAACGTGTGCTCCGGAGCGATGTTTCTCCACCCATCACTATCATTCTGCCACCAGGGGATATGTGAGTGTGGGAGTCACCATTTGTCACTGGCAGCAGTGTCACAAGTCACTAGACTTCCAGGTACCCGCTGACCTAGGCTGCCTTCCCCCCCAGGCAAGGTCCCCAATCCTTTATCCCACATGCTGAGACCAAGGCACTGGCGAACGTTCATTTTTATCGACACAGAGGTCTGAGTGAGGGTCAGCGGGCCAGGTAGGTGAAGTCAAGGCCACGTGGGCGGGGCTAAGGGTTCTTCGCCAACCCCATAGAGACAGTCCCCCCACCGCAAGAGTGGGCGGAGCTTGTGATGGGCCTGGTGACAAGACTCAGCCAATGGCAGAGATCCGGCCTGCCAGGCACATGACACAGGGTCCTCCATTGTGACCTATGACACCTAGTGGCCACAGGGTTGGAGCACACCCTGGGAAAGGCTACGCAGGCACAAGGGAGCCCCTGGTGCGGACCGGTTCAGGGCAGTGCCAGAGCAGGCCAGGTACCTCTTTCCCACTTTCCTCAGGATATCAGTACGCAAGGCATCCCCACTCAGCATCTCTTGCCTCTCTCTCTCTCTGTCTCTCTCTGGGTGTCTTCATTCTCTGAAATCTCTTTCCTTCTCCCCCTGAGTCACTTCACAGCTTGGAGTGCCTGACAGAGGGCCTAGAGACAAAAGAGCAAAGGGGGAAGGCCTCTGGCTCTACTGGTTGCCCATGGGCAGAGAAGATCTGCTAGTCTATCTGGAAGGTCTAGAGAGTAGTGATTGATCGGGGAGCTACATCCTGGGCGGACCTGGCCGGGTGAAGCTTGCTGACACGTGGCAGCCTCTCTGGAGACTACTAATTCCGCTCATAACATTCTATACAAATACCCGGGTGAGTGCCACGGGCAGAAAACATTGACGCATACCTGCCAGAGGCCTATTCTGGGTCTGAAGAGTCCACCCTGGTCTCCAGCAACTCATCATCTCAGCACACACTTTGCCTGCACGCATGGAAACCGCCTCTCTCCACGAATGCCTTCACCTGCTAGGAAACACACGATGTCACTCAGCCAAAGGAGAGCACAGGCAAAGTCAACTGAAGCCCCCATTTTCAAGTTTTTGCCCTCTGCTGCTCCACAGCCTCCGGTGGCACGCTGCATGTGCGTCACTTCTCGGTAGACAAGGCCGAAATCCGGGCATCCAGGGCCCCAGCCGTCCACGGTCTACGGATGGCGGCACATGGATCACCTCTTTGCCTCGTACAGCAGGGAGGCCTGGGCCCTAAACTGGCTCCGCTAGAGCTCCAAGACCTCAGCTATTTTCCCTGACCTTTGGCCCGTGCCCTCGTGAGTGTGTCATCATCTCTAGTTACACCTCTCTTCCGACCACACTGAATCCGCCACCTGCGGATACCTGAGCGTGGAAATCAACATTTATCACCGGCTGCAGTGTCACAGGTCACTAGGTGTCTAGGCTCAGGCTGACTTTGGCTGTCTTCTGCCCAGGCAAGGAGCCTAATCCTTCCAACGAAATCAGGACACGTGCTCACTGGTCGACATCCTTACTTTCATCCACACAGCGGTCTAGATGAGGGGAAAGAGGCCAGGTAGGCCAGGTGAAGGCTGAGTGCGGGGCCTAAGGCTTCTTTCCCAATCACCATGGAGACAGCCACCGCAACGCTGGCCGGAACTTCTGACGGGGACGAGTCACAAACACCGAGCCAATAGGAGAGGTCCAGCCTAACCGGCCAGTTCCGCAGAGCCCTCCATTTTACCCAGGGACAGACAACGGCCCCTTGCGTCTTTGGCTACAAAATCGAGGGCACACAGGGAATAACTTCACAGGAGGCAACCCCTGATGTGAACACCTTCGACACACTGGGACAGCAGGCAGGTACCTCTTTTCCACTTACGCTAGGATATCAGTAGGCAAGGCGCCCTTCCTCTGCATCTATGGCCTCTCTGTGTGTGTTCATTCAGAGGAATCTCTTCGTTGTACCCCTGAGACACATCACAAGTACGAGGGGCCTGAGAGAGAGCCTGGAGATGAAACGGGGGAGGCTTCTGGCTGGACCGCTTCCCCCTGGGTAGAGAATAGCAGGTAGTGTCTCTGGAAGGTCTTAGCTTCTGTTGATTGACATGCGCAATACAGTAGGGGCGGACCCTGGCCAGGTGGAGCTTGTGGGCAGATGCAACCTCTCCGGCGACGAATAATTCCTCGGCTGCTTTGTATGGCAAAAACCTCCCCCCGCCAAGTGGGATGGGTAGAGAACACTGACCCATACCCGCCAGGGGCCTTTCCTGGGACTAAAGATCCCAACATGGTCTCAACGTCGTCACCCTCTCAGCACACACCTTTCCTGCACGCATAATCCTGCCTTTCTCCGTCAGGGCCCTATCCTACCAGGAAGAAACGCAAGCCGCTCAAAAAGGCCGATGCCAGGGAAATCGAGGAAACGCTGCCATTTTCCAAATTTGGGCTGTCTACTTGTCCCCGCCTCCGCTGCAAGGCTGCGTATGTGGCCGGGCTCCGAAGGCAAGGCCGAAATCCTGGCAGCCTGGGCCGCAGCAGTTCGGTGGTTTATGGACGTGGGGACACGGATGACCTGTTTCCCACATACAGGAGGGACTCTTGGGCCCTTCACTGGCTCGCCATTCAGCTCCACGACGTCCACTGCTGGCCCTGGCCTTTGCTTTGGCTGGTGCCCCACTGAACGTGTGCTCCGGAGCGATGTTTCTCCACCCATCACTATCATTCTGCCACCAGGGGATATGTGAGTGTGGGAGTCACCATTTGTCACTGGCAGCAGTGTCACAAGTCACTAGACTTCCAGGTACCCGCTGACCTAGGCTGCCTTCCCCCCCAGGCAAGGTCCCCAATCCTTTATCCCACATGCTGAGACCAAGGCACTGGCGAACGTTCATTTTTATCGACACAGAGGTCTGAGTGAGGGTCAACGGGCCAGGTAGGTGAAGTCAAGGCCACGTGGGCGGGGCTAAGGGTTCTTCGCCATCCCCATAGAGACAGTCCCCCCACCGCAAGAGTAGGCGGAGCTTGTGATGGGCCTGGTGACAAGACTCAGCCAATGGCAGAGATCCGGCCCGCCAGGCACATGACACAGGGCCCTCCATTGTGACCTATGACACCTAGTGGCCACAGGGTTGGAGCACACCCTGGGAAAGGCTACGCAGGCACAAGGGAGCCCCTGGTGCGGACCGGTTCAGGGCAGTGCCAGAGCAGGCCAGGTACCTCTTTCCCACTTTCCTCAGGATATCAGTACGCAAGGCATCCCCACTCAGCATCTCTTGACTCTCTCTCTCTCTGTCTCTCTCTGGGTGTCTTCATTCTCTGAAATCTCTTTCCTTCTCCCCCTGAGTCACTTCACAGCTTGGAGTGCCTGACAGATTGCCTAGAGACAAAAGAGCAAAGGGGGAAGGCCTCTGGCTCTACTGGTTGCCCATGGGCAGAGAAGATCTGCTAGTCTATCTGGAAGGTCTAGAGAGTAGTGATTGATCGGGGAGCTACATCCTGGGCGGACCTGGCCGGGTGAAGCTTGCTGACACGTGGCAGCCTCTCTGGAGACTACTAATTCCGCTCATAACATTCTATGCAAATACCCGGGTGAGTGCCACGGGCAGAAAACATTGACGCATACCTGCCAGAGGCCTATTCTGGGTCTGAAGAGTCCACCCTGCTCTCCAGCAACTCATCATCTCAGCACACACTTTGCCTGCACGCATGGAAACCGCCTCTCTCCACGAATGCCTTCACCTGCTAGGAAACACACGATGTCACTCAGCCAAAGGAGAGCACAGGCAAAGTCAACTGAAGCCCCCATTTTCAAGTTTTTGCCCTCTGCTGCTCCACAGCCTCCGGTGGCACGCTGCATGTGCGTCACTTCTCGGTAGACAATGCCAAAATCCCGGCATCCAGGGCCCCAGCCGTCCACGGTCTACGGATGGCGGCACATGGATCACCTCTTTGCCTCGTACAGCAGGGAGGCCTGGGCCCTAGACTGGCTCCGCTAGAGCTCCACGACCTCAGCTATTTTCCCTGACCTTTGGCCCGTGCCCTCGTGAGTGTGTCATCATCTCTAGTTACACTTCTCTTCCAACCACACTGAATCTGCCACCTGCGGATACCTGAGCGTGGAAATCAACATCTATCACCGGCTGCAGTGTCACAGGTCACTAGGTGTCTAGGCTCAGGGTGACCTTGGCTGTCTTCTGCCCAGGCAAGGAGCCTAATCCTTCCAAGGAAATGAGGACACGTGCTCACTGGTCGACATCCTTTCTTTCATCCACACGGAGGTCTAGATGAGGGGAAAGAGGCCAGGTAGGCCAGGTGAAGGCTGAGTGCGGGGCCTAAGGGTTCTTTCCCAAGCACCATGGAGACAGCCACCGCAACGCTGGCTGGAACTTCTGACGGGGACCAGTCACAAACACCGAGCCAATAAGAGAGGTCCAGCCTAACCGGCCAGTTCCGCAGAGCCCTCCATTTTACCCATGGACAGACAACGGCCCCTTGTGTCTTTGGCCACAAAATCGAGGGCACTCAGGGAATAACTTCACAGGAGGCAGCCCTGATGTGAACACCTTCGACACACTGGGCCAGCAGGCAGGTACCACTTTTCCACTTACGCTAGGATATCAGTAGGCAAGGCGCCCTTCCTCTGCATCTATGGCCTCTCTGTATGTGTTCATTCAGAGGAATCTCTTCGTTCTACCCCTGAGACATATCACAAGTACGAGGGGCCTGAGAGAGAGCCTGGAGATGAAACGGGGGAGGCTTCTGGCTGGACCACTTCCCCCTGGGTAGAGAATAGCAGGTAGTGTCTCTGGAAGGTCTTAGCTTCTGTTGATTGACATGCGCAATACGGTAGGGGCGGACCCTGGCCAGGTGGAGCTTGTGGGCAGATGCAACCTCTCTGGCGACGAATAATTCCGCTGCTGCTTTGTATGGTGAAAACTTCCCCCCGCCAAGTGGGATGGGTAGAGAACACTGACCCACACCCGCCAGGGTCCTTTCCTGGGACTAAAGATCCCAACATGGTCTCAACGTCGTCACCCTCTCAGCACACACCTTTCCTGCACGCATAATCCTGCCTTTCTCCGTCAGGGCCCTATCCTACCAGGAAGAAAAGCAAGCCGCTCAAAAAGGCCGATGCCAGGGAAATCGAGGAAACGCTGCCATTTTCCAAATTTGGGCTGTCTACTTGTCCCCGCCTCCGCTGCAAGGCTGCGTATGTGGCCGGGCTCCGAAGGCAAGGCCGAAATCCTGGCAGCCTGGGCCGCAGCAGTCTAATCGTTTATGGACGTGGGGACACGGACGACCTGTTTGCCACATACAGGAGGGACTCTTCGGCCCTTCACTGGCTCGCCATTCAGCTCCACGACGTCCACTGCTGGCCCTGGCCTTTGCTTTGGCTGGTGCCCCACTGAACGTGTGCTCCGGAGCGATGTTTCTCCACCCATCACTATCATTCTGCTACCAGGGGATATGTGAGCGTGGGAGTCACCATTTGTCACTGGCAGCAGTGTCACAAGTCACTAGACTTCCAGGTACCCGCTGACCTAGGCTGCCTTCCCCCCCAGGCAAGGTCCCCAATCCTTTATCCCACATGCTGACACCTAGGCACTGGCGGACATTCATTTTTATCGACACAGAGGTCTGAGTGAGGGTCAGCGGGCCAGGTAGGTGAAGTCAAGGCCACGTGGGCGGGGCTAAGGGTTCTTCGTCATCCCCATAGAGACAGTCCCCCCACCGCAAGAGTGGGCGGAGCTTGTGCTGGGCCTGGTGACAAGACTCAGCCAATGGCAGAGATCCGGCCCGCCAGGCACATGACACAGGGCCCTCCATTGTGACCTATGACACCTAGTGGCCACAGGGTTGGAGCACACCCTGGCAAAGGCTACGCAGGCACAAGGGAGCCCCTGGTGCGGACCGGTTCAGGGCAGTGCCAGAGCAGGCCAGGTACCTCTTTCCCACTTTCCTCAGGATATCAGTACGCAAGGCATCCCCACTCAGCATCTCTTGCCTCTCTCTCTCTCTGTCTCTCTCTGGGTGTCTTCATTCTCTGAAATCTCTTTCCTTCTCCCCCTGAGTCACTTCACAGCTTGGAGTGCCTGACAGAGGGCCTAGAGACAAAAGAGCAAAGGGGGAAGGCCTCTGGCTCTACTGGTTGCCCATGGGCAGAGAAGATCTGCTAGTCTATCTGGAAGGTCTAGAGAGTAGTGATTGATCGGGGAGCTACATCCTGGGCGGACCTGGCCGGGTGAAGCTTGCTGACACGTGGCAGCCTCTCTGGAGACTACTAATTCCGCTCATAACATTCTATACAAATACCCGGGTGAGTGCCACGGGCAGAAAACATTGACGCATACCTGCCAGAGGCCTATTCTGGGTCTGAAGAGTCCACCCTGGTCTCCAGCAACTCATCATCTCAGCACACACTTTGCCTGCACGCATGGAAACCGCCTCTCTCCACGAATGCCTTCACCTGCTAGGAAACACACGATGTCACTCAGCCAAAGGAGAGCACAGGCAAAGTCAACTGAAGCCCCCATTTTCAAGTTTTTGCCCTCTGCTGCTCCACAGCCTCCGGTGGCACGCTGCATGTGCGTCACTTCTCGGTAGACAAGGCCGAAATCCGGGCATCCAGGGCCCCAGCCGTCCACGGTCTACGGATGGCGGCACATGGATCACCTCTTTGCCTCGTACAGCAGGGAGGCCTGGGCCCTAAACTGGCTCCGCTAGAGCTCCAAGACCTCAGCTATTTTCCCTGACCTTTGGCCCGTGCCCTCGTGAGTGTGTCATCATCTCTAGTTACACCTCTCTTCCGACCACACTGAATCCGCCACCTGCGGATACCTGAGCGTGGAAATCAACATTTATCACCGGCTGCAGTGTCACAGGTCACTAGGTGTCTAGGCTCAGGCTGACTTTGGCTGTCTTCTGCCCAGGCAAGGAGCCTAATCCTTCCAACGAAATCAGGACACGTGCTCACTGGTCGACATCCTTACTTTCATCCACACAGCGGTCTAGATGAGGGGAAAGAGGCCAGGTAGGCCAGGTGAAGGCTGAGTGCGGGGCCTAAGGCTTCTTTCCCAATCACCATGGAGACAGCCACCGCAACGCTGGCCGGAACTTCTGACGGGGACGAGTCACAAACACCGAGCCAATAGGAGAGGTCCAGCCTAACCGGCCAGTTCCGCAGAGCCCTCCATTTTACCCAGGGACAGACAACGGCCCCTTGCGTCTTTGGCTACAAAATCGAGGGCACACAGGGAATAACTTCACAGGAGGCAACCCCTGATGTGAACACCTTCGACACACTGGGACAGCAGGCAGGTACCTCTTTTCCACTTACGCTAGGATATCAGTAGGCAAGGCGCCCTTCCTCTGCATCTATGGCCTCTCTGTGTGTGTTCATTCAGAGGAATCTCTTCGTTGTACCCCTGAGACACATCACAAGTACGAGGGGCCTGAGAGAGAGCCTGGAGATGAAACGGGGGAGGCTTCTGGCTGGACCGCTTCCCCCTGGGTAGAGAATAGCAGGTAGTGTCTCTGGAAGGTCTTAGCTTCTGTTGATTGACATGCGCAATACAGTAGGGGCGGACCCTGGCCAGGTGGAGCTTGTGGGCAGATGCAACCTCTCCGGCGACGAATAATTCCTCGGCTGCTTTGTATGGCAAAAACCTCCCCCCGCCAAGTGGGATGGGTAGAGAACACTGACCCATACCCGCCAGGGGCCTTTCCTGGGACTAAAGATCCCAACATGGTCTCAACGTCGTCACCCTCTCAGCACACACCTTTCCTGCACGCATAATCCTGCCTTTCTCCGTCAGGGCCCTATCCTACCAGGAAGAAACGCAAGCCGCTCAAAAAGGCCGATGCCAGGGAAATCGAGGAAACGCTGCCATTTTCCAAATTTGGGCTGTCTACTTGTCCCCGCCTCCGCTGCAAGGCTGCGTATGTGGCCGGGCTCCGAAGGCAAGGCCGAAATCCTGGCAGCCTGGGCCGCAGCAGTCTAATCGTTTATGGACGTGGGGACACGGACGACCTGTTTGCCACATACAGGAGGGACTCTTCGGCCCTTCACTGGCTCGCCATTCAGCTCCACGACGTCCACTGCTGGCCCTGGCCTTTGCTTTGGCTGGTGCCCCACTGAACGTGTGCTCCGGAGCGATGTTTCTCCACCCATCACTATCATTCTGCTACCAGGGGATATGTGAGCGTGGGAGTCACCATTTGTCACTGGCAGCAGTGTCACAAGTCACTAGACTTCCAGGTACCCGCTGACCTAGGCTGCCTTCCCCCCCAGGCAAGGTCCCCAATCCTTTATCCCACATGCTGACACCTAGGCACTGGCGGACATTCATTTTTATCGACACAGAGGTCTGAGTGAGGGTCAGCGGGCCAGGTAGGTGAAGTCAAGGCCACGTGGGCGGGGCTAAGGGTTCTTCGTCATCCCCATAGAGACAGTCCCCCCACCGCAAGAGTGGGCGGAGCTTGTGCTGGGCCTGGTGACAAGACTCAGCCAATGGCAGAGATCCGGCCCGCCAGGCACATGACACAGGGCCCTCCATTGTGACCTATGACACCTAGTGGCCACAGGGTTGGAGCACACCCTGGCAAAGGCTACGCAGGCACAAGGGAGCCCCTGGTGCGGACCGGTTCAGGGCAGTGCCAGAGCAGGCCAGGTACCTCTTTCCCACTTTCCTCAGGATATCAGTACGCAAGGCATCCCCACTCAGCATCTCTTGCCTCTCTCTCTCTCTGTCTCTCTCTGGGTGTCTTCATTCTCTGAAATCTCTTTCCTTCTCCCCCTGAGTCACTTCACAGCTTGGAGTGCCTGACAGAGGGCCTAGAGACAAAAGAGCAAAGGGGGAAGGCCTCTGGCTCTACTGGTTGCCCATGGGCAGAGAAGATCTGCTAGTCTATCTGGAAGGTCTAGAGAGTAGTGATTGATCGGGGAGCTACATCCTGGGCGGACCTGGCCGGGTGAAGCTTGCTGACACGTGGCAGCCTCTCTGGAGACTACTAATTCCGCTCATAACATTCTATACAAATACCCGGGTGAGTGCCACGGGCAGAAAACATTGACGCATACCTGCCAGAGGCCTATTCTGGGTCTGAAGAGTCCACCCTGGTCTCCAGCAACTCATCATCTCAGCACACACTTTGCCTGCACGCATGGAAACCGCCTCTCTCCACGAATGCCTTCACCTGCTAGGAAACACACGATGTCACTCAGCCAAAGGAGAGCACAGGCAAAGTCAACTGAAGCCCCCATTTTCAAGTTTTTGCCCTCTGCTGCTCCACAGCCTCCGGTGGCACGCTGCATGTGCGTCACTTCTCGGTAGACAAGGCCGAAATCCGGGCATCCAGGGCCCCAGCCGTCCACGGTCTACGGATGGCGGCACATGGATCACCTCTTTGCCTCGTACAGCAGGGAGGCCTGGGCCCTAAACTGGCTCCGCTAGAGCTCCAAGACCTCAGCTATTTTCCCTGACCTTTGGCCCGTGCCCTCGTGAGTGTGTCATCATCTCTAGTTACACCTCTCTTCCGACCACACTGAATCCGCCACCTGCGGATACCTGAGCGTGGAAATCAACATTTATCACCGGCTGCAGTGTCACAGGTCACTAGGTGTCTAGGCTCAGGCTGACTTTGGCTGTCTTCTGCCCAGGCAAGGAGCCTAATCCTTCCAACGAAATCAGGACACGTGCTCACTGGTCGACATCCTTACTTTCATCCACACAGCGGTCTAGATGAGGGGAAAGAGGCCAGGTAGGCCAGGTGAAGGCTGAGTGCGGGGCCTAAGGCTTCTTTCCCAATCACCATGGAGACAGCCACCGCAACGCTGGCCGGAACTTCTGACGGGGACGAGTCACAAACACCGAGCCAATAGGAGAGGTCCAGCCTAACCGGCCAGTTCCGCAGAGCCCTCCATTTTACCCAGGGACAGACAACGGCCCCTTGCGTCTTTGGCTACAAAATCGAGGGCACACAGGGAATAACTTCACAGGAGGCAACCCCTGATGTGAACACCTTCGACACACTGGGACAGCAGGCAGGTACCTCTTTTCCACTTACGCTAGGATATCAGTAGGCAAGGCGCCCTTCCTCTGCATCTATGGCCTCTCTGTGTGTGTTCATTCAGAGGAATCTCTTCGTTGTACCCCTGAGACACATCACAAGTACGAGGGGCCTGAGAGAGAGCCTGGAGATGAAACGGGGGAGGCTTCTGGCTGGACCGCTTCCCCCTGGGTAGAGAATAGCAGGTAGTGTCTCTGGAAGGTCTTAGCTTCTGTTGATTGACATGCGCAATACAGTAGGGGCGGACCCTGGCCAGGTGGAGCTTGTGGGCAGATGCAACCTCTCCGGCGACGAATAATTCCTCGGCTGCTTTGTATGGCAAAAACCTCCCCCCGCCAAGTGGGATGGGTAGAGAACACTGACCCATACCCGCCAGGGGCCTTTCCTGGGACTAAAGATCCCAACATGGTCTCAACGTCGTCACCCTCTCAGCACACACCTTTCCTGCACGCATAATCCTGCCTTTCTCCGTCAGGGCCCTATCCTACCAGGAAGAAACGCAAGCCGCTCAAAAAGGCCGATGCCAGGGAAATCGAGGAAACGCTGCCATTTTCCAAATTTGGGCTGTCTACTTGTCCCCGCCTCCGCTGCAAGGCTGCGTATGTGGCCGGGCTCCGAAGGCAAGGCCGAAATCCTGGCAGCCTGGGCCGCAGCAGTTCGGTGGTTTATGGACGTGGGGACACGGATGACCTGTTTCCCACATACAGGAGGGACTCTTGGGCCCTTCACTGGCTCGCCATTCAGCTCCACGACGTCCACTGCTGGCCCTGGCCTTTGCTTTGGCTGGTGCCCCACTGAACGTGTGCTCCGGAGCGATGTTTCTCCACCCATCACTATCATTCTGCCACCAGGGGATATGTGAGTGTGGGAGTCACCATTTGTCACTGGCAGCAGTGTCACAAGTCACTAGACTTCCAGGTACCCGCTGACCTAGGCTGCCTTCCCCCCCAGGCAAGGTCCCCAATCCTTTATCCCACATGCTGAGACCAAGGCACTGGCGAACGTTCATTTTTATCGACACAGAGGTCTGAGTGAGGGTCAACGGGCCAGGTAGGTGAAGTCAAGGCCACGTGGGCGGGGCTAAGGGTTCTTCGCCATCCCCATAGAGACAGTCCCCCCACCGCAAGAGTAGGCGGAGCTTGTGATGGGCCTGGTGACAAGACTCAGCCAATGGCAGAGATCCGGCCCGCCAGGCACATGACACAGGGCCCTCCATTGTGACCTATGACACCTAGTGGCCACAGGGTTGGAGCACACCCTGGGAAAGGCTACGCAGGCACAAGGGAGCCCCTGGTGCGGACCGGTTCAGGGCAGTGCCAGAGCAGGCCAGGTACCTCTTTCCCACTTTCCTCAGGATATCAGTACGCAAGGCATCCCCACTCAGCATCTCTTGACTCTCTCTCTCTCTGTCTCTCTCTGGGTGTCTTCATTCTCTGAAATCTCTTTCCTTCTCCCCCTGAGTCACTTCACAGCTTGGAGTGCCTGACAGATTGCCTAGAGACAAAAGAGCAAAGGGGGAAGGCCTCTGGCTCTACTGGTTGCCCATGGGCAGAGAAGATCTGCTAGTCTATCTGGAAGGTCTAGAGAGTAGTGATTGATCGGGGAGCTACATCCTGGGCGGACCTGGCCGGGTGAAGCTTGCTGACACGTGGCAGCCTCTCTGGAGACTACTAATTCCGCTCATAACATTCTATGCAAATACCCGGGTGAGTGCCACGGGCAGAAAACATTGACGCATACCTGCCAGAGGCCTATTCTGGGTCTGAAGAGTCCACCCTGCTCTCCAGCAACTCATCATCTCAGCACACACTTTGCCTGCACGCATGGAAACCGCCTCTCTCCACGAATGCCTTCACCTGCTAGGAAACACACGATGTCACTCAGCCAAAGGAGAGCACAGGCAAAGTCAACTGAAGCCCCCATTTTCAAGTTTTTGCCCTCTGCTGCTCCACAGCCTCCGGTGGCACGCTGCATGTGCGTCACTTCTCGGTAGACAATGCCAAAATCCCGGCATCCAGGGCCCCAGCCGTCCACGGTCTACGGATGGCGGCACATGGATCACCTCTTTGCCTCGTACAGCAGGGAGGCCTGGGCCCTAGACTGGCTCCGCTAGAGCTCCACGACCTCAGCTATTTTCCCTGACCTTTGGCCCGTGCCCTCGTGAGTGTGTCATCATCTCTAGTTACACTTCTCTTCCAACCACACTGAATCTGCCACCTGCGGATACCTGAGCGTGGAAATCAACATCTATCACCGGCTGCAGTGTCACAGGTCACTAGGTGTCTAGGCTCAGGGTGACCTTGGCTGTCTTCTGCCCAGGCAAGGAGCCTAATCCTTCCAAGGAAATGAGGACACGTGCTCACTGGTCGACATCCTTTCTTTCATCCACACGGAGGTCTAGATGAGGGGAAAGAGGCCAGGTAGGCCAGGTGAAGGCTGAGTGCGGGGCCTAAGGGTTCTTTCCCAAGCACCATGGAGACAGCCACCGCAACGCTGGCTGGAACTTCTGACGGGGACCAGTCACAAACACCGAGCCAATAAGAGAGGTCCAGCCTAACCGGCCAGTTCCGCAGAGCCCTCCATTTTACCCATGGACAGACAACGGCCCCTTGTGTCTTTGGCCACAAAATCGAGGGCACTCAGGGAATAACTTCACAGGAGGCAGCCCTGATGTGAACACCTTCGACACACTGGGCCAGCAGGCAGGTACCACTTTTCCACTTACGCTAGGATATCAGTAGGCAAGGCGCCCTTCCTCTGCATCTATGGCCTCTCTGTATGTGTTCATTCAGAGGAATCTCTTCGTTCTACCCCTGAGACATATCACAAGTACGAGGGGCCTGAGAGAGAGCCTGGAGATGAAACGGGGGAGGCTTCTGGCTGGACCACTTCCCCCTGGGTAGAGAATAGCAGGTAGTGTCTCTGGAAGGTCTTAGCTTCTGTTGATTGACATGCGCAATACGGTAGGGGCGGACCCTGGCCAGGTGGAGCTTGTGGGCAGATGCAACCTCTCTGGCGACGAATAATTCCGCTGCTGCTTTGTATGGTGAAAACTTCCCCCCGCCAAGTGGGATGGGTAGAGAACACTGACCCACACCCGCCAGGGTCCTTTCCTGGGACTAAAGATCCCAACATGGTCTCAACGTCGTCACCCTCTCAGCACACACCTTTCCTGCACGCATAATCCTGCCTTTCTCCGTCAGGGCCCTATCCTACCAGGAAGAAAAGCAAGCCGCTCAAAAAGGCCGATGCCAGGGAAATCGAGGAAACGCTGCCATTTTCCAAATTTGGGCTGTCTACTTGTCCCCGCCTCCGCTGCAAGGCTGCGTATGTGGCCGGGCTCCGAAGGCAAGGCCGAAATCCTGGCAGCCTGGGCCGCAGCAGTCTAATCGTTTATGGACGTGGGGACACGGACGACCTGTTTGCCACATACAGGAGGGACTCTTCGGCCCTTCACTGGCTCGCCATTCAGCTCCACGACGTCCACTGCTGGCCCTGGCCTTTGCTTTGGCTGGTGCCCCACTGAACGTGTGCTCCGGAGCGATGTTTCTCCACCCATCACTATCATTCTGCTACCAGGGGATATGTGAGCGTGGGAGTCACCATTTGTCACTGGCAGCAGTGTCACAAGTCACTAGACTTCCAGGTACCCGCTGACCTAGGCTGCCTTCCCCCCCAGGCAAGGTCCCCAATCCTTTATCCCACATGCTGACACCTAGGCACTGGCGGACATTCATTTTTATCGACACAGAGGTCTGAGTGAGGGTCAGCGGGCCAGGTAGGTGAAGTCAAGGCCACGTGGGCGGGGCTAAGGGTTCTTCGTCATCCCCATAGAGACAGTCCCCCCACCGCAAGAGTGGGCGGAGCTTGTGCTGGGCCTGGTGACAAGACTCAGCCAATGGCAGAGATCCGGCCCGCCAGGCACATGACACAGGGCCCTCCATTGTGACCTATGACACCTAGTGGCCACAGGGTTGGAGCACACCCTGGCAAAGGCTACGCAGGCACAAGGGAGCCCCTGGTGCGGACCGGTTCAGGGCAGTGCCAGAGCAGGCCAGGTACCTCTTTCCCACTTTCCTCAGGATATCAGTACGCAAGGCATCCCCACTCAGCATCTCTTGCCTCTCTCTCTCTCTGTCTCTCTCTGGGTGTCTTCATTCTCTGAAATCTCTTTCCTTCTCCCCCTGAGTCACTTCACAGCTTGGAGTGCCTGACAGAGTGCCTAGAGACAAAAGAGCAAAGGGGGAAGGCCTCTGGCTCTACTGGTTGCCCATGGGCAGAGAAGATCTGCTAGTCTATCTGGAAGGTCTAGAGAGTAGTGATTGATCGGGGAGCTACATCCTGGGCGGACCTGGCCGGGTGAAGCTTGCTGACACGTGGCAGCCTCTCTGGAGACTACTAATTCCGCTCATAACATTCTATGCAAATACCCGGGTGAGTGCCACGGGCAAAAACATTGACGCATACCTGCCAGAGGCCTATTCTGGGTCTGAAGAGTCCACCCTGCTCTCCAGCAACTCATCATCTCAGCACACACTTTGCCTGCACGCATGGAAACCGCCTCTCTCCACGAATGCCTTCACCTGCTAGGAAACACACGATGTCACTCAGCCAAAGGAGAGCACAGGCAAAGTCAACTGAAGCCCCCATTTTCAAGTTTTTGCCCTCTGCTGCTCCACAGCCTCCGGTGGCACGCTGCATGTGCGTCACTTCTCGGTAGACAAGGCCGAAATCCGGGCATCCAGGGCCCCAGCCGTCCACGGTCTACGGATGGCGGCACATGGATCACCTCTTTGCCTCGTACAGCAGGGAGGCCTGTGCCCTAGACTGGCTCCGCTAGAGCTCCACGACCTCAGCTATTTTCCCTGACCTTTGGCCCGTGCCCTCGTGAGTGTGTCATCATCTCTAGTTACACTTCTCTTCCAACCACACTGAATCTGCCACCTGCGGATACCTGAGCGTGGAAATCAACATCTATCACCGGCTGCAGTGTCACAGGTCACTAGGTGTCTAGGCTCAGGGTGACCTTGGCTGTCTTCTGCCCAGGCAAGGAGCCTAATCCTTCCAAGGAAATGAGGACACGTGCTCACTGGTCGACATCCTTTCTTTCATCCACACGGCGGTCTAGATGAGGGGAAAGAAGCCAGGTAGGCCAGGTGAAGGCTGAGTGCGGGGCCTAAGGCTTCTTTCCCAATCACCATGGAGACAGCCACCGCAACGCTGGCCGGAACTTCTGACGGGGACGAGTCACAAACACCGAGCCAATAGGAGAGGTCCAGCCTAACCGGCCAGTTCCGCAGAGCCCTCCATTTTACCCATGGACAGACAACGGCCCCTTGCGTCTTTGGCCACAAAATCGAGGACACCCAGGGAATAACTTCACAGGAGGCAGCCCTGATGTGAACACCTTCGACACACTGGGACAGCAGGCAGGTACCTCTTTTCCACTTACGCTAGGATATCAGTAGGCAAGGTGCCCTTCCTCTGCATCTATGGCCTCTCTGTGTGTGTTCATTCAGAGGAATCTCTTCGTTCTACCCCTGAGACACATCACAAGTACGAGGGGCCTGAGAGAGAGCCTGGAGATGAAACGGGGGAGGCTTCTGGCTGGACCGCTTCCCCCTGGGTAGAGAATAGCAGGTAGTGTCTCTGGAAGGTCTTAGCTTCTGTTGATTGACATGCGCAATACAGTAGGGGCGGACCCTGGCCAGGTGGAGCTTGTGGGCAGATGCAACCTCTCCGGCGACGAATAATTCCGCGGCTGCTTTGTATGGCAAAAACCTCCCCCCGCCAAGTGGGATGGGTAGAGAACACTGACCCACACCCGCCAGGGGCCTTTCCTGGGACTAAAGATCCCAACATGGTCTCAACGTCGTCACCCTCTCAGCACACACCTTTCCTGCACGCATAATCCTGCCTTTCTCCGTCAGGGCCCTATCCTACCAGGAAGAAAAGCAAGCCGCTCAAAAAGGCCGATGCCAGGGAAATCGAGGAAACGCTGCCATTTTCCAAATTTGGGCTGTCTACTTGTCCCCGCCTCCGCTGCAAGGCTGCGTATGTGGCCGGGCTCTGAAGGGAAGGCCGAAATCCTGGCAGTCTGGGCCCCAGCAGTCCGGTGGTTTATGGACGTGGGGACACGGATGACCTGTTTCCCACATACAGGAGGGACTCTTGGGCCCTTCACTGGCTCGCCATTCAGCTCCACGACGTCCACTGCTGGCCCTGGCCTTTGCTTTGGCTGGTGCCCCACTGAACGTGTGCTCCGGAGCGATGTTTCTCCACCCATCACTATCATTCTGCCACCAGGGGATATGTGAGTGTGGGAGTCACCATTTGTCACTGGCAGCAGTGTCACAAGTCACTAGACTTCCAGGTACCCGCTGACCTAGGCTGCCTTCCCCCCCAGGCAAGGTCCCCAATCCTTTATCCCACATGCTGAGACCAAGGCACTGGCGAACGTTCATTTTTATCGACACAGAGGTCTGAGTGAGGGTCAGCGGGCCAGGTAGGTGAAGTCAAGGCCACGTGGGCGGGGCTAAGGGTTCTTCGCCAACCCCATAGAGACAGTCCCCCCACCGCAAGAGTGGGCGGAGCTTGTGATGGGCCTGGTGACAAGACTCAGCCAATGGCAGAGATCCGGCCTGCCAGGCACATGACACAGGGTCTTCCATTGTGACCTATGACACCTAGTGGCCACAGGGTTGGAGCACACCCTGGGAAAGGCTACGCAGGCACAAGGGAGCCCCTGGTGCGGACCGGTTCAGGGCAGTGCCAGAGCAGGCCAGGTACCTCTTTCCCACTTTCCTCAGGATATCAGTACGCAAGGCATCCCCACTCAGCATCTCTTGCCTCTCTCTCTCTCTGTCTCTCTCTGGGTGTCTTCATTCTCTGAAATCTCTTTCCTTCTCCCCCTGAGTCACTTCACAGCTTGGAGTGCCTGACAGAGGGCCTAGAGACAAAAGAGCAAAGGGGGAAGGCCTCTGGCTCTACTGGTTGCCCATGGGCAGAGAAGATCTGCTAGTCTATCTGGAAGGTCTAGAGAGTAGTGATTGATCGGGGAGCTACATCCTGGGCGGACCTGGCCGGGTGAAGCTTGCTGACACGTGGCAGCCTCTCTGGAGACTACTAATTCCGCTCATAACATTCTATGCAAATACCCGGGTGAGTGCCACGGGCAAAAACATTGACGCATACCTGCCAGAGGCCTATTCTGGGTCTGAAGAGTCCACCCTGGTCTCCAGCAACTCATCATCTCAGCACACACTTTGCCTGCACGCATGGAAACCGCCTCTCTCCACGAATGCCTTCACCTGCTAGGAAACACACGATGTCACTCAGCCAAAGGAGAGCACAGGCAAAGTCAACTGAAGCCCCCATTTTCAAGTTTTTGCCCTCTGCTGCTCCACAGCCTCCGGTGGCACGCTGCATGTGCGTCACTTCTCGGTAGACAAGGCCGAAATCCGGGCATCCAGGGCCCCAGCCGTCCACGGTCTACGGATGGCGGCACATGGATCACCTCTTTGCCTCGTACAGCAGGGAGGCCTGTGCCCTAGACTGGCTCCGCTAGAGCTCCACGACCTCAGCTATTTTCCCTGACCTTTGGCCCGTGCCCTCGTGAGTGTGTCATCATCTCTAGTTACACTTCTCTTCCGACCACACTGAATCTGCCACCTGCGGATACCTGAGCGTGGAAATCAACATCTATCACCGGCTGCAGTGTCACAGGTCACTAGGTGTCTAGGCTCAGGGTGACCTTGGCTGTCTTCTGCCCAGGCAAGGAGCCTAATCCTTCCAAGGAAATGAGGACACGTGCTCACTGGTCGACATCCTTTCTTTCATCCACACGGCGGTCTAGATGAGGGGAAAGAAGCCAGGTAGGCCAGGTGAAGGCTGAGTGCGGGGCCTAAGGCTTCTTTCCCAATCACCATGGAGACAGCCACCGCAACGCTGGCCGGAACTTCTGACGGGGACGAGTCACAAACACCGAGCCAATAGGAGAGGTCCAGCCTAACCGGCCAGTTCCGCAGAGCCCTCCATTTTACCCATGGACAGACAACGGCCCCTTGCGTCTTTGGCCACAAAATCGAGGACACCCAGGGAATAACTTCACAGGAGGCAGCCCTGATGTGAACACCTTTGACACACTGGGACAGCAGGCAGGTACCTCTTTTCCACTTACGCTAGGATATCAGTAGGCAAGGTGCCCTTCCTCTGCATCTATGGCCTCTCTGTGTGTGTTCATTCAGAGGAATCTCTTCGTTCTACCCCTGAGACACATCACAAGTACGAGGGGCCTGAGAGAGAGCCTGGAGATGAAACGGGGGAGGCTTCTGGCTGGACCGCTTCCCCCTGGGTAGAGAATAGCAGGTAGTGTCTCTGGAAGGTCTTAGCTTCTGTTGATTGACATGCGCAATACAGTAGGGGCGGACCCTGGCCAGGTGGAGCTTGTGGGCAGATGCAACCTCTCCGGCGACGAATAATTCCGCGGCTGCTTTGTATGGCAAAAACCTCCCCCCGCCAAGTGGGATGGGTAGAGAACACTGACCCACACCCGCCAGGGGCCTTTCCTGGGACTAAAGATCCCAACATGGTCTCAACGTCGTCACCCTCTCAGCACACACCTTTCCTGCACGCATAATCCTGCCTTTCTCCGTCAGGGCCCTATCCTACCAGGAAAAAAAGCAAGCCGCTCAAAAAGGCCGATGCCAGGGAAATCGAGGAAACGCTGCCATTTTCCAAATTTGGGCTGTCTACTTGTCCCCGCCTCCGCTGCAAGGCTGCGTATGTGGCCGGGCTCTGAAGGGAAGGCCGAAATCCTGGCAGTCTGGGCCCCAGCAGTCCGGTGGTTTATGGACGTGGGGACACGGATGACCTGTTTCCCACATACAGGAGGGACTCTTGGGCCCTTCACTGGCTCGCCATTCAGCTCCACGACGTCCACTGCTGGCCCTGGCCTTTGCTTTGGCTGGTGCCCCACTGAACGTGTGCTCCGGAGCGATGTTTCTCCACCCATCACTATCATTCTGCTACCAGGGGATATGTGAGTGTGGGAGTCACCATTTGTCACTGGCAGCAGTGTCACAAGTCACTAGACTTCCAGGTACCCGCTGACCTAGGCTGCCTTCCCCCCCAGGCAAGGTCCCCAATCCTTTATCCCACATGCTGAGACCAAGGCACTGGCGAACGTTCATTTTTATCGACACAGAGGTCTGAGTGAGGGTCAGCGGGCCAGGTAGGTGAAGTCAAGGCCACGTGGGCGGGGCTAAGGGTTCTTCGCCAACCCCATAGAGACAGTCCCCCCACCGCAAGAGTGGGCGGAGCTTGTGATGGGCCTGGTGACAAGACTCAGCCAATGGCAGAGATCCGGCCTGCCAGGCACATGACACAGGGTCCTCCATTGTGACCTATGACACCTAGTGGCCACAGGGTTGGAGCACACCCTGGGAAAGGCTACGCAGGCACAAGGGAGCCCCTGGTGCGGACCGGTTCAGGGCAGTGCCAGAGCAGGCCAGGTACCTCTTTCCCACTTTCCTCAGGATATCAGTACGCAAGGCATCCCCACTCAGCATCTCTTGACTCTCTCTCTCTCTGTCTCTCTCTGGGTGTCTTCATTCTCTGAAATCTCTTTCCTTCTCCCCCTGAGTCACTTCACAGCTTGGAGTGCCTGACAGAGGGCCTAGAGACAAAAGAGCAAAGGGGGAAGGCCTCTGGCTCTACTGGTTGCCCATGGGCAGAGAAGATCTGCTAGTCTATCTGGAAGGTCTAGAGAGTAGTGATTGATCGGGGAGCTACATCCTGGGCGGACCTGGCCGGGTGAAGCTTGCTGACACGTGGCAGCCTCTCTGGAGACTACTAATTCCGCTCATAACATTCTATACAAATACCCGGGTGAGTGCCACGGGCAGAAAACATTGACGCATACCTGCCAGAGGCCTATTCTGGGTCTGAAGAGTCCACCCTGGTCTCCAGCAACTCATCATCTCAGCACACACTTTGCCTGCACGCATGGAAACCGCCTCTCTCCACGAATGCCTTCACCTGCTAGGAAACACACGATGTCACTCAGCCAAAGGAGAGCACAGGCAAAGTCAACTGAAGCCCCCATTTTCAAGTTTTTGCCCTCTGCTGCTCCACAGCCTCCGGTGGCACGCTGCATGTGCGTCACTTCTCGGTAGACAAGGCCGAAATCCGGGCATCCAGGGCCCCAGCCGTCCACGGTCTACGGATGGCGGCACATGGATCACCTCTTTGCCTCGTACAGCAGGGAGGCCTGTGCCCTAGACTGGCTCCGCTAGAGCTCCACGACCTCAGCTATTTTCCCTGACCTTTGGCCCGTGCCCTCGTGAGTGTGTCATCATCTCTAGTTACACTTCTCTTCCAACCACACTGAATCTGCCACCTGCGGATACCTGAGCGTGGAAATCAACATCTATCACCGGCTGCAGTGTCACAGGTCACTAGGTGTCTAGGCTCAGGGTGACCTTGGCTGTCTTCTGCCCAGGCAAGGAGCCTAATCCTTCCAAGGAAATGAGGACACGTGCTCACTGGTCGACATCCTTTCTTTCATCCACACGGCGGTCTAGATGAGGGGAAAGAAGCCAGGTAGGCCAGGTGAAGGCTGAGTGCGGGGCCTAAGGCTTCTTTCCCAATCACCATGGAGACAGCCACCGCAACGCTGGCCGGAACTTCTGACGGGGACGAGTCACAAACACCGAGCCAATAGGAGAGGTCCAGCCTAACCGGCCAGTTCCGCAGAGCCCTCCATTTTACCCATGGACAGACAACGGCCCCTTGCGTCTTTGGCCACAAAATCGAGGACACCCAGGGAATAACTTCACAGGAGGCAGCCCTGATGTGAACACCTTCGACACACTGGGACAGCAGGCAGGTACCTCTTTTCCACTTACGCTAGGATATCAGTAGGCAAGGTGCCCTTCCTCTGCATCTATGGCCTCTCTGTGTGTGTTCATTCAGAGGAATCTCTTCGTTCTACCCCTGAGACACATCACAAGTACGAGGGGCCTGAGAGAGAGCCTGGAGATGAAACGGGGGAGGCTTCTGGCTGGACCGCTTCCCCCTGGGTAGAGAATAGCAGGTAGTGTCTCTGGAAGGTCTTAGCTTCTGTTGATTGACATGCGCAATACAGTAGGGGCGGACCCTGGCCAGGTGGAGCTTGTGGGCAGATGCAACCTCTCCGGCGACGAATAATTCCGCGGCTGCTTTGTATGGCAAAAACCTCCCCCCGCCAAGTGGGATGGGTAGAGAACACTGACCCACACCCGCCAGGGGCCTTTCCTGGGACTAAAGATCCCAACATGGTCTCAACGTCGTCACCCTCTCAGCACACACCTTTCCTGCACGCATAATCCTGCCTTTCTCCGTCAGGGCCCTATCCTACCAGGAAGAAAAGCAAGCCGCTCAAAAAGGCCGATGCCAGGGAAATCGAGGAAACGCTGCCATTTTCCAAATTTGGGCTGTCTACTTGTCCCCGCCTCCGCTGCAAGGCTGCGTATGTGGCCGGGCTCCGAAGGCAAGGCCGAAATCCTGGCAGCCTGGGCCGCAGCAGTCTAATCGTTTATGGACGTGGGGACACGGACGACCTGTTTCCCACATACAGGAGGGACTCTTCGGCCCTTCACTGGCTCGCCATTCAGCTCCACGACGTCCACTGCTGGCCCTGGCCTTTGCTTTGGCTGGTGCCCCACTGAACGTGTGCTCCGGAGCGATGTTTCTCCACCCATCACTATCATTCTGCCACCAGGGGATATGTGAGTGTGGGAGTCACCATTTGTCACTGGCAGCAGTGTCACAAGTCACTAGACTTCCAGGTACCCGCTGACCTAGGCTGCCTTCCCCCCCAGGCAAGGTCCCCAATCCTTTATCCCACATGCTGAGACCAAGGCACTGGCGAACGTTCATTTTTATCGACACAGAGGTCTGAGTGAGGGTCAGCGGGCCAGGTAGGTGAAGTCAAGGCCACGTGGGCGGGGCTAAGGGTTCTTCGCCAACCCCATAGAGACAGTCCCCCCACCGCAAGAGTGGGCGGAGCTTGTGATGGGCCTGGTGACAAGACTCAGCCAATGGCAGAGATCCGGCCTGCCAGGCACATGACACAGGGTCCTCCATTGTGACCTATGACACCTAGTGGCCACAGGGTTGGAGCACACCCTGGGAAAGGCTACGCAGGCACAAGGGAGCCCCTGGTGCGGACCGGTTCAGGGCAGTGCCAGAGCAGGCCAGGTACCTCTTTCCCACTTTCCTCAGGATATCAGTACGCAAGGCATCCCCACTCAGCATCTCTTGACTCTCTCTCTCTCTGTCTCTCTCTGGGTGTCTTCATTCTCTGAAATCTCTTTCCTTCTCCCCCTGAGTCACTTCACAGCTTGGAGTGCCTGACAGAGGGCCTAGAGACAAAAGAGCAAAGGGGGAAGGCCTCTGGCTCTACTGGTTGCCCATGGGCAGAGAAGATCTGCTAGTCTATCTGGAAGGTCTAGAGAGTAGTGATTGATCGGGGAGCTACATCCTGGGCGGACCTGGCCGGGTGAAGCTTGCTGACACGTGGCAGCCTCTCTGGAGACTACTAATTCCGCTCATAACATTCTATACAAATACCCGGGTGAGTGCCACGGGCAGAAAACATTGACGCATACCTGCCAGAGGCCTATTCTGGGTCTGAAGAGTCCACCCTGCTCTCCAGCAACTCATCATCTCAGCACACACTTTGCCTGCACACATGGAAACCGCCTCTCTCCACGAATGCCTTCACCTGCTAGGAAACACACGATGTCACTCAGCCAAAGGAGAGCACAGGCAAAGTCAACTGAAGCCCCCATTTTCAAGTTTTTGCCCTCTGCTGCTCCACAGCCTCCGGTGGCACGCTGCATGTGCGTCACTTCTCGGTAGACAAGGCCGAAATCCGGGCATCCAGGGCCCCAGCCGTCCACGGTCTACGGATGGCGGCACATGGATCACCTCTTTGCCTCGTACAGCAGGGAGGCCTGGGCCCTAAACTGGCTCCGCTAGAGCTCCAAGACCTCAGCTATTTTCCCTGACCTTTGGCCCGTGCCCTCGTGAGTGTGTCATCATCTCTAGTTACACCTCTCTTCCGACCACACTGAATCCGCCACCTGCGGATACCTGAGCGTGGAAATCAACATTTATCACCGGCTGCAGTGTCACAGGTCACTAGGTGTCTAGGCTCAGGCTGACTTTGGCTGTCTTCTGCCCAGGCAAGGAGCCTAATCCTTCCAACGAAATCAGGACACGTGCTCACTGGTCGACATCCTTACTTTCATCCACACAGCGGTCTAGATGAGGGGAAAGAGGCCAGGTAGGCCAGGTGAAGGCTGAGTGCGGGGCCTAAGGCTTCTTTCCCAATCACCATGGAGACAGCCACCGCAACGCTGGCCGGAACTTCTGACGGGGACGAGTCACAAACACCGAGCCAATAGGAGAGGTCCAGCCTAACCGGCCAGTTCCGCAGAGCCCTCCATTTTACCCAGGGACAGACAACGGCCCCTTGCGTCTTTGGCTACAAAATCGAGGGCACACAGGGAATAACTTCACAGGAGGCAACCCCTGATGTGAACACCTTCGACACACTGGGACAGCAGGCAGGTACCTCTTTTCCACTTACGCTAGGATATCAGTAGGCAAGGCGCCCTTCCTCTGCATCTATGGCCTCTCTGTGTGTGTTCATTCAGAGGAATCTCTTCGTTCTACCCCTGAGACACATCACAAGTACGAGGGGCCTGAGAGAGAGCCTGGAGATGAAACGGGGGAGGCTTCTGGCTGGACCGCTTCCCCCTGGGTAGAGAATAGCAGGTAGTGTCTCTGGAAGGTCTTAGCTTCTGTTGATTGACATGCGCAATACAGTAGGGGCGGACCCTGGCCAGGTGGAGCTTGTGGGCAGATGCAACCTCTCCGGCGACGAATAATTCCGCGGCTGCTTTGTATGGCAAAAACCTCCCCCCGCCAAGTGGGATGGGTAGAGAACACTGACCCACACCCGCCAGGGGCCTTTCCTGGGACTAAAGATCCCAACATGGTCTCAACGTCGTCACCCTCTCAGCACACACCTTTCCTGCACGCATAATCCTGCCTTTCTCCGTCAGGGCCCTATCCTACCAGGAAGAAAAGCAAGCCGCTCAAAAAGGCCGATGCCAGGGAAATCGAGGAAACGCTGCCATTTTCCAAATTTGGGCTGTCTACTTGTCCCCGCCTCCGCTGCAAGGCTGCGTATGTGGCCGGGCTCCGAAGGCAAGGCCGAAATCCTGGCAGCCTGGGCCGCAGCAGTTCGGTGGTTTATGGACGTGGGGACACGGATGACCTGTTTCCCACATACAGGAGGGACTCTTGGGCCCTTCACTGGCTCGCCATTCAGCTCCACGACGTCCACTGCTGGCCCTGGCCTTTGCTTTGGTTGGTGCCCCACTGAACGTGTGCTCCGGAGCGATGTTTCTCCACCCATCACTATCATTCTGCCACCAGGGGATATGTGAGTGTGGGAGTCACCATTTGTCACTGGCAGCAGTGTCACAAGTCACTAGACTTCCAGGTACCCGCTGACCTAGGCTGCCTTCCCCCCCAGGCAAGGTCCCCAATCCTTTATCCCACATGCTGAGACCAAGGCACTGGCGAACGTTCATTTTTATCGACACAGAGGTCTGAGTGAGGGTCAACGGGCCAGGTAGGTGAAGTCAAGGCCACGTGGGCGGGGCTAAGGGTTCTTCGCCATCCCCATAGAGACAGTCCCCCCACCGCAAGAGTAGGCGGAGCTTGTGCTGGGCCTGGTGACAAGACTCAGCCAATGGCAGAGATCCGGCCCGCCAGGCACATGACACAGGGCCCTCCATTGTGACCTATGACACCTAGTGGCCACAGGGTTGGAGCACACCCTGGGAAAGGCTACGCAGGCACAAGGGAGCCCCTGGTGCGGACCGGTTCAGGGCAGTGCCAGAGCAGGCCAGGTACCTCTTTCCCACTTTCCTCAGGATATCAGTACGCAAGGCATCCCCACTCAGCATCTCTTGACTCTCTCTCTCTCTGTCTCTCTCTGGGTGTCTTCATTCTCTGAAATCTCTTTCCTTCTCCCCCTGAGTCACTTCACAGCTTGGAGTGCCTGACAGATTGCCTAGAGACAAAAGAGCAAAGGGGGAAGGCCTCTGGCTCTACTGGTTGCCCATGGGCAGAGAAGATCTGCTAGTCTATCTGGAAGGTCTAGAGAGTAGTGATTGATCGGGGAGCTACATCCTGGGCGGACCTGGCCGGGTGAAGCTTGCTGACACGTGGCAGCCTCTCTGGAGACTACTAATTCCGCTCATAACATTCTATGCAAATACCCGGGTGAGTGCCACGGGCAGAAAACATTGACGCATACCTGCCAGAGGCCTATTCTGGGTCTGAAGAGTCCACCCTGCTCTCCAGCAACTCATCATCTCAGCACACACTTTGCCTGCACGCATGGAAACCGCCTCTCTCCACGAATGCCTTCACCTGCTAGGAAACACACGATGTCACTCAGCCAAAGGAGAGCGCAGGCAAAGTCAACTGAAGCCCCCATTTTCAAGTTTTTGCCCTCTGCTGCTCCACAGCCTCCGGTGGCACGCTGCATGTGCGTCACTTCTCGGTAGACAACGCCAAAATCCCGGCATCCAGGGCCCCAGCCGTCCACGGTCTACGGATGGCGGCACATGGATCACCTCTTTGCCTCGTACAGCAGGGAGGCCTGGGCCCTAGACTGGCTCCGCTAGAGCTCCACGACCTCAGCTATTTTCCCTGACCTTTGGCCCGTGCCCTCGTTACTGTGTCATCATCTCTAGTTACACTTCTCTTCCGACCACACTGAATCTGCCACCTGCGGATACCTGAGCGTGGAAATCAACATCTATCACCGGCTGCAGTGTCACAGGTCACTAGGTGTCTAGGCTCAGGGTGACCTTGGCTGTCTTCTGCCCAGGCAAGGAGCCTAATCCTTCCAAGGAAATGAGGACACGTGCTCACTGGTCGACATCCTTTCTTTCATCCACACGGAGGTCTAGATGAGGGGAAAGAGGCCAGGTAGGCCAGGTGAAGGCTGAGTGCGGGGCCTAAGGCTTCTTTCCCAATCACCATGGAGACAGCCACCGCAACGCTGGCTGGAACTTCTGACGGGGACGAGTCACAAACACCGAGCCAATAAGAGAGGTCCAGCCTAACCGGCCAGTTCCGCAGAGCCCTCCATTTTACCCATGGACAGACAACGGCCCCTTGTGTCTTTGGCCACAAAATCGAGGGCACTCAGGGAATAACTTCACAGGAGGCAGCCCTGATGTGAACACCTTCGACACACTGGGCCAGCAGGCAGGTACCACTTTTCCACTTACGCTAGGATATCAGTAGGCAAGGCGCCCTTCCTCTGCATCTATGGCCTCTCTGTATGTGTTCATTCAGAGGAATCTCTTCGTTCTACCCCTGAGACATATCACAAGTACGAGGGGCCTGAGAGAGAGCCTGGAGATGAAACGGGGGAGGCTTCTGGCTGGACCACTTCCCCCTGGGTAGAGAATAGCAGGTAGTGTCTCTGGAAGGTCTTAGCTTCTGTTGATTGACATGCGCAATACGGTAGGGGCGGACCCTGGCCAGGTGGAGCTTGTGGGCAGATGCAACCTCTCTGGCGACGAATAATTCCGCTGCTGCTTTGTATGGTGAAAACTTCCCCCCGCCAAGTGGGATGGGTAGAGAACACTGACCCACACCCGCCAGGGGCCTTTCCTGGGACTAAAGATCCCAACATGGTCTCAACGTCGTCACCCTCTCAGCACACACCTTTCCTGCACGCATAATCCTGCCTTTCTCCGTCAGGGCCCTATCCTACCAGGAAGAAAAGCAAGCCGCTCAAAAAGGCCGATGCCAGGGAAATCGAGGAAACGCTGCCATTTTCCAAATTTGGGCTGTCTACTTGTCCCCGCCTCCGCTGCAAGGCTGCGTATGTGGCCGGGCTCCGAAGGCAAGGCCGAAATCCTGGCAGCCTGGGCCGCAGCAGTCTAATCGTTTATGGACGTGGGGACACGGACGACCTGTTTCCCACATACAGGAGGGACTCTTCGGCCCTTCACTGGCTCGCCATTCAGCTCCACGACGTCCACTGCTGGCCCTGGCCTTTGCTTTGGCTGGTGCCCCACTGAACGTGTGCTCCGGAGCGATGTTTCTCCACCCATCACTATCATTCTGCTACCAGGGGATATGTGAGTGTGGGAGTCACCATTTGTCACTGGCAGCAGTGTCACAAGTCACTAGACTTCCAGGTACCCGCTGACCTAGGCTGCCTTCCCCCCCAGGCAAGGTCCCCAATCCTTTATCCCACATGCTGACACCTAGGCACTGGCGGACATTCATTTTTATCGACACAGAGGTCTGAGTGAGGGTCAGCGGGCCAGGTAGGTGAAGTCAAGGCCACGTGGGCGGGGCTAAGGGTTCTTCGTCATCCCCATAGAGACAGTCCCCCCACCGCAAGAGTGGGCGGAGCTTGTGCTGGGCCTGGTGACAAGACTCAGCCAATGGCAGAGATCCGGCCCGCCAGGCACATGACACAGGGCCCTCCATTGTGACCTATGACACCTAGTGGCCACAGGGTTGGAGCACACCCTGGGAAAGGCTACGCAGGCACAAGGGAGCCCCTGGTGCGGACCGGTTCAGGGCAGTGCCAGAGCAGGCCAGGTACCTCTTTCCCACTTTCCTCAGGATATCAGTACGCAAGGCATCCCCACTCAGCATCTCTTGCCTCTCTCTCTCTCTGTCTCTCTCTGGGTGTCTTCATTCTCTGAAATCTCTTTCCTTCTCCCCCTGAGTCACTTCACAGCTTGGAGTGCCTGACAGAGGGCCTAGAGACAAAAGAGCAAAGGGGGAAGGCCTCTGGCTCTACTGGTTGCCCATGGGCAGAGAAGATCTGCTAGTCTATCTGGAAGGTCTAGAGAGTAGTGATTGATCGGGGAGCTACATCCTGGGCGGACCTGGCCGGGTGAAGCTTGCTGACACGTGGCAGCCTCTCTGGAGACTACTAATTCCGCTCATAACATTCTATGCAAATACCCGGGTGAGTGCCACGGGCAAAAACATTGACGCATACCTGCCAGAGGCCTATTCTGGGTCTGAAGAGTCCACCCTGCTCTCCAGCAACTCATCATCTCAGCACACACTTTGCCTGCACGCATGGAAACCGCCTCTCTCCACGAATGCCTTCACCTGCTAGGAAACACACGATGTCACTCAGCCAAAGGAGAGCACAGGCAAAGTCAACTGAAGCCCCCATTTTCAAGTTTTTGCCCTCTGCTGCTCCACAGCCTCCGGTGGCACGCTGCATGTGCGTCACTTCTCGGTAGACAAGGCCGAAATCCGGGCATCCAGGGCCCCAGCCGTCCACGGTCTACGGATGGCGGCACATGGATCACCTCTTTGCCTCGTACAGCAGGGAGGCCTGGGCCCTAGACTGGCTCCGCTAGAGCTCCACGACCTTAGCTATTTTCCCTGACTTTTGGCCCGTGCCCTCGTGAGTGTGTCATCATCTCTAGTTACACTTCTCTTCCAACCACACTGAATCCGCCACCTGCGGATACCTGAGCGTGGAAATCAACATCTATCACCGGCTGCAGTGTCACAGGTCACTAGGTGTCTAGGCTCAGGGTGACCTTGGCTGTCTTCTGCCCAGGCAAGGAGCCTAATCCTTCCAACGAAATCAGGACACGTGCTCACTGGTCGACATCCTTTCTTTCATCCACACGGCGGTCTAGATGAGGGGAAAGAAGCCAGGTAGGCCAGGTGAAGGCTGAGTGCGGGGCCTAAGGCTTCTTTCCCAATCACCATGGAGACAGCCACCGCAACGCTGGCCGGAACTTCTGACGGGGACGAGTCACAAACACCGAGCCAATAGGAGAGGTCCAGCCTAACCGGCCAGTTCCGCAGAGCCATCCATTTTACCCATGGACAGACAACGGCCCCTTGCGTCTTTGGCCACAAAATCGAGGACACCGAGGGAATAACTTCACAGGAGGCAGCCCTGATGTGAACACCTTCGACACACTGGGACAGCAGGCAGGTACCTCTTTTCCACTTACGCTAGGATATCAGTAGGCAAGGTGCCCTTCCTCTGCATCTATGGCCTCTCTGTGTGTGTTCATTCAGAGGAATCTCTTCGTTCTACCCCTGAGACACATCACAAGTACGAGGGGCCTGAGAGAGAGCCTGGAGATGAAACGGGGGAGGCTTCTGGCTGGACCGCTTCCCCCTGGGTAGAGAATAGCAGGTAGTGTCTCTGGAAGGTCTTAGCTTCTGTTGATTGACATGCGCAATACAGTAGGGGCGGACCCTGGCCAGGTGGAGCTTGTGGGCAGATGCAACCTCTCCGGCGACGAATAATTCCGCGGCTGCTTTGTATGGCAAAAACCTCCCCCCGCCAAGTGGGATGGGTAGAGAACACTGACCCACACCCGCCAGGGGCCTTTCCTGGGACTAAAGATCCCAACATGGTCTCAACGTCGTCACCCTCTCAGCACACACCTTTCCTGCACGCATAATCCTGCCTTTCTCCGTCAGGGCCCTATCCTACCAGGAAAAAAAGCAAGCCGCTCAAAAAGGCCGATGCCAGGGAAATCGAGGAAACGCTGCCATTTTCCAAATTTGGGCTGTCTACTTGTCCCCGCCTCCGCTGCAAGGCTGCGTATGTGGCCGGGCTCTGAAGGGAAGGCCGAAATCCTGGCAGTCTGGGCCCCAGCAGTCCGGTGGTTTATGGACGTGGGGACACGGATGACCTGTTTCCCACATACAGGAGGGACTCTTGGGCCCTTCACTGGCTCGCCATTCAGCTACACGACGTCCACTGCTGGCCCTGGCCTTTGCTTTGGCTGGTGCCCCACTGAACGTGTGCTCCGGAGCGATGTTTCTCCACCCATCACTATCATTCTGCTACCAGGGGATATGTGAGTGTGGGAGTCACCATTTGTCACTGGCAGCAGTGTCACAAGTCACTAGACTTCCAGGTACCCGCTGACCTAGGCTGCCTTCCCCCCCAGGCAAGGTCCCCAATCCTTTATCCCACA
Source organism: Loxodonta africana (assembly GCF_030014295.1). Lineage (NCBI taxonomy): Eukaryota > Metazoa > Chordata > Mammalia > Proboscidea > Elephantidae > Loxodonta > Loxodonta africana. The sequence continues at coordinate 74,989 of NW_026974850.1, read as the reverse complement.
TGCTGACACCTAGGCACTGGCGGACATTCATTTTTATCGACACAGAGGTCTGAGTGAGGGTCAGCGGGCCAGGTAGGTGAAGTCAAGGCCACGTGGGCGGGGCTAAGGGTTCTTCGTCATCCCCATAGAGACAGTCCCCCCACCGCAAGAGTGGGCGGAGCTTGTGCTGGGCCTGGTGACAAGACTCAGCCAATGGCAGAGATCCGGCCCGCCAGGCACATGACACAGGGCCCTCCATTGTGACCTATGACACCTAGTGGCCACAGGGTTGGAGCACACCCTGGCAAAGGCTACGCAGGCACAAGGGAGCCCCTGGTGCGGACCGGTTCAGGGCAGTGCCAGAGCAGGCCAGGTACCTCTTTCCCACTTTCCTCAGGATATCAGTACGCAAGGCATCCCCACTCAGCATCTCTTGCCTCTCTCTCTCTCTGTCTCTCTCTGGGTGTCTTCATTCTCTGAAATCTCTTTCCTTCTCCCCCTGAGTCACTTCACAGCTTGGAGTGCCTGACAGAGGGCCTAGAGACAAAAGAGCAAAGGGGGAAGGCCTCTGGCTCTACTGGTTGCCCATGGGCAGAGAAGATCTGCTAGTCTATCTGGAAGGTCTAGAGAGTAGTGATTGATCGGGGAGCTACATCCTGGGCGGACCTGGCCGGGTGAAGCTTGCTGACACGTGGCAGCCTCTCTGGAGACTACTAATTCCGCTCATAACATTCTATGCAAATACCCGGGTGAGTGCCACGGGCAAAAACATTGACGCATACCTGCCAGAGGCCTATTCTGGGTCTGAAGAGTCCACCCTGCTCTCCAGCAACTCATCATCTCAGCACACACTTTGCCTGCACGCATGGAAACCGCCTCTCTCCACGAATGCCTTCACCTGCTAGGAAACACACGATGTCACTCAGCCAAAGGAGAGCACAGGCAAAGTCAACTGAAGCCCCCATTTTCAAGTTTTTGCCCTCTGCTGCTCCACAGCCTCCGGTGGCACGCTGCATGTGCGTCACTTCTCGGTAGACAAGGCCGAAATCCGGGCATCCAGGGCCCCAGCCGTCCACGGTCTACGGATGGCGGCACATGGATCACCTCTTTGCCTCGTACAGCAGGGAGGCCTGTGCCCTAGACTGGCTCCGCTAGAGCTCCACGACCTCAGCTATTTTCCCTGACCTTTGGCCCGTGCCCTCGTGAGTGTGTCATCATCTCTAGTTACACTTCTCTTCCAACCACACTGAATCTGCCACCTGCGGATACCTGAGCGTGGAAATCAACATCTATCACCGGCTGCAGTGTCACAGGTCACTAGGTGTCTAGGCTCAGGGTGACCTTGGCTGTCTTCTGCCCAGGCAAGGAGCCTAATCCTTCCAACGAAATCAGGACACGTGCTCACTGGTCGACATCCTTACTTTCATCCACACAGCGGTCTAGATGAGGGGAAAGAGGCCAGGTAGGCCAGGTGAAGGCTGAGTGCGGGGCCTAAGGCTTCTTTCCCAATCACCATGGAGACAGGCACCGCAACGCTGGCCGGAACTTCTGACGGGGACGAGTCACAAACACCGAGCCAATAGGAGAGGTCCAGCCTAACCGGCCAGTTCCGCAGAGCCCTCCATTTTACCCAGGGACAGACAGCGGCCCCTTGCGTCTTTGGCTACAAAATCGAGGGCACACAGGGAATAACTTCACAGGAGGCAACCCCTGATGTGAACACCTTCGACACACTGGGACAGCAGGCAGGTACCTCTTTTCCACTTACGCTAGGATATCAGTAGGCAAGGCGCCCTTCCTCTGCATCTATGGCCTCTCTGTGTGTGTTCATTCAGAGGAATCTCTTCGTTCTACCCCTGAGACACATCACAAGTACGAGGGGCCTGAGAGAGAGCCTGGAGATGAAACGGGGGAGGCTTCTGGCTGGACCGCTTCCCCCTGGGTAGAGAATAGCAGGTAGTGTCTCTGGAAGGTCTTAGCTTCTGTTGATTGACATGCGCAATACAGTAGGGGCGGACCCTGGCCAGGTGGAGCTTGTGGGCAGATGCAACCTCTCTGGCGACGAATAATTCCGCGGCTGCTTTGTATGGCAAAAACCTCCCCCCGCCAAGTGGGATGGGTAGAGAACACTGACCCACACCCGCCAGGGGCCTTTCCTGGGACTAAAGATCCCAACATGGTCTCAACGTCGTCACCCTCTCAGCACACACCTTTCCTGCACGCATAATCCTGCCTTTCTCCGTCAGGGCCCTATCCTACCAGGAAGAAAAGCAAGCCGCTCAAAAAGGCCGATGCCAGGGAAATCGAGGAAACGCTGCCATTTTCCAAATTTGGGCTGTCTACTTGTCCCCGCCTCCGCTGCAAGGCTGCGTATGTGGCCGGGCTCCGAAGGCAAGGCCGAAATCCTGGCAGCCTGGGCCGCAGCAGTTCGGTGGTTTATGGACGTGGGGACACGGATGACCTGTTTCCCACATACAGGAGGGACTCTTGGGCCCTTCACTGGCTCGCCATTCAGCTCCACGACGTCCACTGCTGGCCCTGGCCTTTGCTTTGGCTGGTGCCCCACTGAACGTGTGCTCCGGAGCGATGTTTCTCCACCCATCACTATCATTCTGCCACCAGGGGATATGTGAGTGTGGGAGTCACCATTTGTCACTGGCAGCAGTGTCACAAGTCACTAGACTTCCAGGTACCCGCTGACCTAGGCTGCCTTCCCCCCCAGGCAAGGTCCCCAATCCTTTATCCCACATGCTGAGACCAAGGCACTGGCGAACGTTCATTTTTATCGACACAGAGGTCTGAGTGAGGGTCAACGGGCCAGGTAGGTGAAGTCAAGGCCACGTGGGCGGGGCTAAGGGTTCTTCGCCATCCCCATAGAGACAGTCCCCCCACCGCAAGAGTGGGCGGAGCTTGTGCTGGGCCTGGTGACAAGACTCAGCCAATGGCAGAGATCCGGCCCGCCAGGCACATGACACAGGGCCCTCCATTGTGACCTATGACACCTAGTGGCCACAGGGTTGGAGCACACCCTGGGAAAGGCTACGCAGGCACAAGGGAGCCCCTGGTGCGGACCGGTTCAGGGCAGTGCCAGAGCAGGCCAGGTACCTCTTTCCCACTTTCCTCAGGATATCAGTACGCAAGGCATCCCCACTCAGCATCTCTTGACTCTCTCTCTCTCTGTCTCTCTCTGGGTGTCTTCATTCTCTGAAATCTCTTTCCTTCTCCCCCTGAGTCACTTCACAGCTTGGAGTGCCTGACAGAGTGCGTAGAGACAAAAGAGCAAAGGGGGAAGGCCTCTGGCTCTACTGGTTGCCCATGGGCAGAGAAGATCTGCTAGTCTATCTGGAAGGTCTAGAGAGTAGTGATTGATCGGGGAGCTACATCCTGGGTGGACCTGGCCGGGTGAAGCTTGCTGACACGTGGCAGCCTCTCTGGAGACTACGAATTCCGCTCATAACATTCTATGCAAATTCCCGGGTGAGTGCCACGGGCAGAAAACATTGACGCATACCTGCCAGAGGCCTATTCTGGGTCTGAAGAGTCCACCCTGGTCTCCAGCAACTCATCATCTCAGCACACACTTTGCCTGCACGCATGGAAACCGCCTCTCTCCACGAATGCCTTCACCTGCTAGGAAACACACGATGTCACTCAGCCAAAGGAGAGCGCAGGCAAAGTCAACTGAAGCCCCCATTTTCAAGTTTTTGCCCTCTGCTGCTCCACAGCCTCCGGTGGCACGCTGCATGTGCGTCACTTCTCGGTAGACAAGGCCGAAATCTGGGCATCCAGGGCCCCAGCCGTCCACGGTCTACGGATGGCGGCACATGGATCACCTCTTTGCCTCGTACAGCAGGGAGGCCTGGGCCCTAGACTGGCTCCGCTAGAGCTCCACGACCTCAGCTATTTTCCCTGACCTTTGGCCCGTGCCCTCGTTACTGTGTCATCATCTCTAGTTACACTTCTCTTCCGACCACACTGAATCTGCCACCTGCGGATACCTGAGCGTGGAAATCAACATCTATCACCGGCTGCAGTGTCACAGGTCACTAGGTGTCTAGGCTCAGGGTGACCTTGGCTGTCTTCTGCCCAGGCAAGGAGCCTAATCCTTCCAAGGAAATGAGGACACGTGCTCACTGGTCGACATCCTTTCTTTCATCCACACGGAGGTCTAGATGAGGGGAAAGAGGCCAGGTAGGCCAGGTGAAGGCTGAGTGCGGGGCCTAAGGCTTCTTTCCCAATCACCATGGAGACAGCCACCGCAACGCTGGCCGGAACTTCTGACGGGGACGAGTCACAAACACCGAGCCAATAAGAGAGGTCCAGCCTTTACCGGCCAGTTCCGCAGAGCCCTCCATTTTACCCATGGACAGACAACGGCCCCTTGTGTCTTTGGCCACAAAATCGAGGGCACTCAGGGAATAACTTCACAGGAGGCAGCCCTGATGTGAACACCTTCGACACACTGGGCCAGCAGGCAGGTACCACTTTTCCACTTACGCTAGGATATCAGTAGGCAAGGCGCCCTTCCTCTGCATCTATGGCCTCTCTGTATGTGTTCATTCAGAGGAATCTCTTCGTTCTACCCCTGAGACATATCACAAGTACGAGGGGCCTGAGAGAGAGCCTGGAGATGAAACGGGGGAGGCTTCTGGCTGGACCACTTCCCCCTGGGTAGAGAATAGCAGGTAGTGTCTCTGGAAGGTCTTAGCTTCTGTTGATTGACATGCGCAATACGGTAGGGGCGGACCCTGGCCAGGTGGAGCTTGTGGGCAGATGCAACCTCTCTGGCGACGAATAATTCCGCTGCTGCTTTGTATGGTGAAAACTTCCCCCCGCCAAGTGGGATGGGTAGAGAACACTGACCCACACCCGCCAGGGGCCTTTCCTGGGACTAAAGATCCCAACATGGTCTCAACGTCGTCACCCTCTCAGCACACACCTTTCCTGCACGCATAATCCTGCCTTTCTCCGTCAGGGCCCTATCCTACCAGGAAGAAAAGCAAGCCGCTCAAAAAGGCCGATGCCAGGGAAATCGAGGAAACGCTGCCATTTTCCAAATTTGGGCTGTCTACTTGTCCCCGCCTCCGCTGCAAGGCTGCGTATGTGGCCGGGCTCCGAAGGCAAGGCCGAAATCCTGGCAGCCTGGGCCGCAGCAGTCCAATCGTTTATGGACGTGGGGACACGGACGACCTGTTTGCCACATACAGGAGGGACTCTTCGGCCCTTCACTGGCTCGCCATTCAGCTCCACGACGTCCACTGCTGGCCCTGGCCTTTGCTTTGGCTGGTGCCCCACTGAACGTGTGCTCCGGAGCGATGTTTCTCCACCCATCACTATCATTCTGCTACCAGGGGATATGTGAGTGTGGGAGTCACCATTTGTCACTGGCAGCAGTGTCACAAGTCACTAGACTTCCAGGTACCCGCTGACCTAGGCTGCCTTCCCCCCCAGGCAAGGTCCCCAATCCTTTATCCCACATGCTGACACCTAGGCACTGGCGGACATTCATTTTTATCGACACAGAGGTCTGAGTGAGGGTCAGCGGGCCAGGTAGGTGAAGTCAAGGCCACGTGGGCGGGGCTAAGGGTTCTTCGTCATCCCCATAGAGACAGTCCCCCCACCGCAAGAGTGGGCGGAGCTTGTGCTGGGCCTGGTGACAAGACTCAGCAGCCAATGGCAGAGATCCGGCCCGCCAGGCACATGACACAGGGCCCTCCATTGTGACCTATGACACCTAGTGGCCACAGGGTTGGAGCACACCCTGGCAAAGGCTACGCAGGCACAAGGGAGCCCCTGGTGCGGACCGGTTCAGGGCAGTGCCAGAGCAGGCCAGGTACCTCTTTCCCACTTTCCTCAGGATATCAGTACGCAAGGCATCCCCACTCAGCATCTCTTGCCTCTCTCTCTCTCTGTCTCTCTCTGGGTGTCTTCATTCTCTGAAATCTCTTTCCTTCTCCCCCTGAGTCACTTCACAGCTTGGAGTGCCTGACAGAGGGCCTAGAGACAAAAGAGCAAAGGGGGAAGGCCTCTGGCTCTACTGGTTGCCCATGGGCAGAGAAGATCTGCTAGTCTATCTGGAAGGTCTAGAGAGTAGTGATTGATCGGGGAGCTACATCCTGGGTGGACCTGGCCGGGTGAAGCTTGCTGACACGTGGCAGCCTCTCTGGAGACTACTAATTCCGCTCATAACATTCTATGCAAATACCCGGGTGAGTGCCACGGGCAGAAAACATTGACGCATACCTGCCAGAGGCCTATTCTGGGTCTGAAGAGTCCACCCTGCTCTCCAGCAACTCATCATCTCAGCACACACTTTGCCTGCACACATGGAAACCGCCTCTCTCCACGAATGCCTTCACCTGCAAGAAACACACGATGTCACTCAGCCAAAGGAGAGCACAGGCAAAGTCAACTGAAGCCCCCATTTTCAAGTTTTTGCCCTCTGCTGCTCCACAGCCTCCGGTGGCACGCTGCATGTGCGTCACTTCTCGGTAGACAAGGCCAAAATCCGGGCATCCAGGGCCCCAGCCGTCCACGGTCTACGGATGGCGGCACATGGATCACCTCTTTGCCTCGTACAGCAGGGAGGCCTGGGCCCTAGACTGGCTCCGCTAGAGCTCCACGACCTCAGCTATTTTCCCTGACCTTTGGCCCGTGCCCTCGTTACTGTGTCATCATCTCTAGTTACACTTCTCTTCCGACCACACTGAATCTGCCACCTGCGGATACCTGAGCGTGGAAATCAACATCTATCACCGGCTGCAGTGTCACAGGTCACTAGGTGTCTAGGCTCAGGGTGACCTTGGCTGTCTTCTGCCCAGGCAAGGAGCCTAATCCTTCCAAGGAAATGAGGACACGTGCTCACTGGTCGACATCCTTTCTTTCATCCACACAGCGGTCTAGATGAGGGGAAAGAGGCCAGGTAGGCCAGGTGAAGGCTGAGTGCGGGGCCTAAGGCTTCTTTCCCAATCACCATGGAGACAGCCACCGCAACGCTGGCCGGAACTTCTGACGGGGACGAGTCACAAACACCGAGCCAATAGGAGAGGTCCAGCCTAACCGGCCAGTTCCGCAGAGCCCTCCATTTTACCCATGGACAGACAACGGCCCCTTGCGTCTTTGGCCACAAAATCGAGGACACCGAGGGAATAACTTCACAGGAGGCAGCCCTGATGTGAACACCTTCGACACACTGGGACAGCAGGCAGGTACCTCTTTTCCACTTACGCTAGGATATCAGTAGGCAAGGTGCCCTTCCTCTGCATCTATGGCCTCTCTGTGTGTGTTCATTCAGAGGAATCTCTTCGTTCTACCCCTGAGACACATCACAAGTACGAGGGGCCTGAGAGAGAGCCTGGAGATGAAACGGGGGAGGCTTCTGGCTGGACCGCTTCCCCCTGGGTAGAGAATAGCAGGTAGTGTCTCTGGAAGGTCTTAGCTTCTGTTGATTGACATGCGCAATACAGTAGGGGCGGACCCTGGCCAGGTGGAGCTTGTGGGCAGATGCAACCTCTCCGGCGACGAATAATTCCGCGGCTGCTTTGTATGGCAAAAACCTCCCCCCGCCAAGTGGGATGGGTAGAGAACACTGACCCACACCCGCCAGGGGCCTTTCCTGGGACTAAAGATCCCAACATGGTCTCAACGTCGTCACCCTCTCAGCACACACCTTTCCTGCACGCATAATCCTGCCTTTCTCCGTCAGGGCCCTATCCTACCAGGAAAAAAAGCAAGCCGCTCAAAAAGGCCGATGCCAGGGAAATCGAGGAAACGCTGCCATTTTCCAAATTTGGGCTGTCTACTTGTCCCCGCCTCCGCTGCAAGGCTGCGTATGTGGCCGGGCTCTGAAGGGAAGGCCGAAATCCTGGCAGTCTGGGCCCCAGCAGTCCGGTGGTTTATGGACGTGGGGACACGGATGACCTGTTTCCCACATACAGGAGGGACTCTTGGGCCCTTCACTGGCTCGCCATTCAGCTACACGACGTCCACTGCTGGCCCTGGCCTTTGCTTTGGCTGGTGCCCCACTGAACGTGTGCTCCGGAGCGATGTTTCTCCACCCATCACTATCATTCTGCTACCAGGGGATATGTGAGTGTGGGAGTCACCATTTGTCACTGGCAGCAGTGTCACAAGTCACTAGACTTCCAGGTACCCGCTGACCTAGGCTGCCTTCCCCCCCAGGCAAGGTCCCCAATCCTTTATCCCACATGCTGACACCTAGGCACTGGCGGACATTCATTTTTATCGACACAGAGGTCTGAGTGAGGGTCAGCGGGCCAGGTAGGTGAAGTCAAGGCCACGTGGGCGGGGCTAAGGGTTCTTCGTCATCCCCATAGAGACAGTCCCCCCACCGCAAGAGTGGGCGGAGCTTGTGCTGGGCCTGGTGACAAGACTCAGCCAATGGCAGAGATCCGGCCCGCCAGGCACATGACACAGGGCCCTCCATTGTGACCTATGACACCTAGTGGCCACAGGGTTGGAGCACACCCTGGCAAAGGCTACGCAGGCACAAGGGAGCCCCTGGTGCGGACCGGTTCAGGGCAGTGCCAGAGCAGGCCAGGTACCTCTTTCCCACTTTCCTCAGGATATCAGTACGCAAGGCATCCCCACTCAGCATCTCTTGCCTCTCTCTCTCTCTGTCTCTCTCTGGGTGTCTTCATTCTCTGAAATCTCTTTCCTTCTCCCCCTGAGTCACTTCACAGCTTGGAGTGCCTGACAGAGGGCCTAGAGACAAAAGAGCAAAGGGGGAAGGCCTCTGGCTCTACTGGTTGCCCATGGGCAGAGAAGATCTGCTAGTCTATCTGGAAGGTCTAGAGAGTAGTGATTGATCGGGGAGCTACATCCTGGGCGGACCTGGCCGGGTGAAGCTTGCTGACACGTGGCAGCCTCTCTGGAGACTACTAATTCCGCTCATAACATTCTATGCAAATACCCGGGTGAGTGCCACGGGCAAAAACATTGACGCATACCTGCCAGAGGCCTATTCTGGGTCTGAAGAGTCCACCCTGCTCTCCAGCAACTCATCATCTCAGCACACACTTTGCCTGCACGCATGGAAACCGCCTCTCTCCACGAATGCCTTCACCTGCTAGGAAACACACGATGTCACTCAGCCAAAGGAGAGCACAGGCAAAGTCAACTGAAGCCCCCATTTTCAAGTTTTTGCCCTCTGCTGCTCCACAGCCTCCGGTGGCACGCTGCATGTGCGTCACTTCTCGGTAGACAAGGCCGAAATCCGGGCATCCAGGGCCCCAGCCGTCCACGGTCTACGGATGGCGGCACATGGATCACCTCTTTGCCTCGTACAGCAGGGAGGCCTGTGCCCTAGACTGGCTCCGCTAGAGCTCCACGACCTCAGCTATTTTCCCTGACCTTTGGCCCGTGCCCTCGTGAGTGTGTCATCATCTCTAGTTACACTTCTCTTCCAACCACACTGAATCTGCCACCTGCGGATACCTGAGCGTGGAAATCAACATCTATCACCGGCTGCAGTGTCACAGGTCACTAGGTGTCTAGGCTCAGGGTGACCTTGGCTGTCTTCTGCCCAGGCAAGGAGCCTAATCCTTCCAACGAAATCAGGACACGTGCTCACTGGTCGACATCCTTACTTTCATCCACACAGCGGTCTAGATGAGGGGAAAGAGGCCAGGTAGGCCAGGTGAAGGCTGAGTGCGGGGCCTAAGGCTTCTTTCCCAATCACCATGGAGACAGGCACCGCAACGCTGGCCGGAACTTCTGACGGGGACGAGTCACAAACACCGAGCCAATAGGAGAGGTCCAGCCTAACCGGCCAGTTCCGCAGAGCCCTCCATTTTACCCAGGGACAGACAACGGCCCCTTGCGTCTTTGGCTACAAAATCGAGGGCACACAGGGAATAACTTCACAGGAGGCAACCCCTGATGTGAACACCTTCGACACACTGGGACAGCAGGCAGGTACCTCTTTTCCACTTACGCTAGGATATCAGTAGGCAAGGCGCCCTTCCTCTGCATCTATGGCCTCTCTGTGTGTGTTCATTCAGAGGAATCTCTTCGTTCTACCCCTGAGACACATCACAAGTACGAGGGGCCTGAGAGAGAGCCTGGAGATGAAACGGGGGAGGCTTCTGGCTGGACCGCTTCCCCCTGGGTAGAGAATAGCAGGTAGTGTCTCTGGAAGGTCTTAGCTTCTGTTGATTGACATGCGCAATACAGTAGGGGCGGACCCTGGCCAGGTGGAGCTTGTGGGCAGATGCAACCTCTCTGGCGACGAATAATTCCGCGGCTGCTTTGTATGGCAAAAACCTCCCCCCGCCAAGTGGGATGGGTAGAGAACACTGACCCACACCCGCCAGGGGCCTTTCCTGGGACTAAAGATCCCAACATGGTCTCAACGTCGTCACCCTCTCAGCACACACCTTTCCTGCACGCATAATCCTGCCTTTCTCCGTCAGGGCCCTATCCTACCAGGAAGAAAAGCAAGCCGCTCAAAAAGGCCGATGCCAGGGAAATCGAGGAAACGCTGCCATTTTCCAAATTTGGGCTGTCTACTTGTCCCCGCCTCCGCTGCAAGGCTGCGTATGTGGCCGGGCTCCGAAGGCAAGGCCGAAATCCTGGCAGCCTGGGCCGCAGCAGTTCGGTGGTTTATGGACGTGGGGACACGGATGACCTGTTTCCCACATACAGGAGGGACTCTTGGGCCCTTCACTGGCTCGCCATTCAGCTCCACGACGTCCACTGCTGGCCCTGGCCTTTGCTTTGGCTGGTGCCCCACTGAACGTGTGCTCCGGAGCGATGTTTCTCCACCCATCACTATCATTCTGCCACCAGGGGATATGTGAGTGTGGGAGTCACCATTTGTCACTGGCAGCAGTGTCACAAGTCACTAGACTTCCAGGTACCCGCTGACCTAGGCTGCCTTCCCCCCCAGGCAAGGTCCCCAATCCTTTATCCCACATGCTGAGACCAAGGCACTGGCGAACGTTCATTTTTATCGACACAGAGGTCTGAGTGAGGGTCAACGGGCCAGGTAGGTGAAGTCAAGGCCACGTGGGCGGGGCTAAGGGTTCTTCGCCATCCCCATAGAGACAGTCCCCCCACCGCAAGAGTGGGCGGAGCTTGTGCTGGGCCTGGTGACAAGACTCAGCCAATGGCAGAGATCCGGCCCGCCAGGCACATGACACAGGGCCCTCCATTGTGACCTATGACACCTAGTGGCCACAGGGTTGGAGCACACCCTGGGAAAGGCTACGCAGGCACAAGGGAGCCCCTGGTGCGGACCGGTTCAGGGCAGTGCCAGAGCAGGCCAGGTACCTCTTTCCCACTTTCCTCAGGATATCAGTACGCAAGGCATCCCCACTCAGCATCTCTTGACTCTCTCTCTCTCTGTCTCTCTCTGGGTGTCTTCATTCTCTGAAATCTCTTTCCTTCTCCCCCTGAGTCACTTCACAGCTTGGAGTGCCTGACAGAGTGCGTAGAGACAAAAGAGCAAAGGGGGAAGGCCTCTGGCTCTACTGGTTGCCCATGGGCAGAGAAGATCTGCTAGTCTATCTGGAAGGTCTAGAGAGTAGTGATTGATCGGGGAGCTACATCCTGGGTGGACCTGGCCGGGTGAAGCTTGCTGACACGTGGCAGCCTCTCTGGAGACTACGAATTCCGCTCATAACATTCTATGCAAATTCCCGGGTGAGTGCCACGGGCAGAAAACATTGACGCATACCTGCCAGAGGCCTATTCTGGGTCTGAAGAGTCCACCCTGGTCTCCAGCAACTCATCATCTCAGCACACACTTTGCCTGCACGCATGGAAACCGCCTCTCTCCACGAATGCCTTCACCTGCTAGGAAACACACGATGTCACTCAGCCAAAGGAGAGCGCAGGCAAAGTCAACTGAAGCCCCCATTTTCAAGTTTTTGCCCTCTGCTGCTCCACAGCCTCCGGTGGCACGCTGCATGTGCGTCACTTCTCGGTAGACAAGGCCGAAATCTGGGCATCCAGGGCCCCAGCCGTCCACGGTCTACGGATGGCGGCACATGGATCACCTCTTTGCCTCGTACAGCAGGGAGGCCTGGGCCCTAGACTGGCTCCGCTAGAGCTCCACGACCTCAGCTATTTTCCCTGACCTTTGGCCCGTGCCCTCGTTACTGTGTCATCATCTCTAGTTACACTTCTCTTCCGACCACACTGAATCTGCCACCTGCGGATACCTGAGCGTGGAAATCAACATCTATCACCGGCTGCAGTGTCACAGGTCACTAGGTGTCTAGGCTCAGGGTGACCTTGGCTGTCTTCTGCCCAGGCAAGGAGCCTAATCCTTCCAAGGAAATGAGGACACGTGCTCACTGGTCGACATCCTTTCTTTCATCCACACGGAGGTCTAGATGAGGGGAAAGAGGCCAGGTAGGCCAGGTGAAGGCTGAGTGCGGGGCCTAAGGCTTCTTTCCCAATCACCATGGAGACAGCCACCGCAACGCTGGCCGGAACTTCTGACGGGGACGAGTCACAAACACCGAGCCAATAAGAGAGGTCCAGCCTTTACCGGCCAGTTCCGCAGAGCCCTCCATTTTACCCATGGACAGACAACGGCCCCTTGTGTCTTTGGCCACAAAATCGAGGGCACTCAGGGAATAACTTCACAGGAGGCAGCCCTGATGTGAACACCTTCGACACACTGGGCCAGCAGGCAGGTACCACTTTTCCACTTACGCTAGGATATCAGTAGGCAAGGCGCCCTTCCTCTGCATCTATGGCCTCTCTGTATGTGTTCATTCAGAGGAATCTCTTCGTTCTACCCCTGAGACATATCACAAGTACGAGGGGCCTGAGAGAGAGCCTGGAGATGAAACGGGGGAGGCTTCTGGCTGGACCACTTCCCCCTGGGTAGAGAATAGCAGGTAGTGTCTCTGGAAGGTCTTAGCTTCTGTTGATTGACATGCGCAATACGGTAGGGGCGGACCCTGGCCAGGTGGAGCTTGTGGGCAGATGCAACCTCTCTGGCGACGAATAATTCCGCTGCTGCTTTGTATGGTGAAAACTTCCCCCCGCCAAGTGGGATGGGTAGAGAACACTGACCCACACCCGCCAGGGGCCTTTCCTGGGACTAAAGATCCCAACATGGTCTCAACGTCGTCACCCTCTCAGCACACACCTTTCCTGCACGCATAATCCTGCCTTTCTCCGTCAGGGCCCTATCCTACCAGGAAGAAAAGCAAGCCGCTCAAAAAGGCCGATGCCAGGGAAATCGAGGAAACGCTGCCATTTTCCAAATTTGGGCTGTCTACTTGTCCCCGCCTCCGCTGCAAGGCTGCGTATGTGGCCGGGCTCCGAAGGCAAGGCCGAAATCCTGGCAGCCTGGGCCGCAGCAGTCTAATCGTTTATGGACGTGGGGACACGGACGACCTGTTTGCCACATACAGGAGGGACTCTTCGGCCCTTCACTGGCTCGCCATTCAGCTCCACGACGTCCACTGCTGGCCCTGGCCTTTGCTTTGGCTGGTGCCCCACTGAACGTGTGCTCCGGAGCGATGTTTCTCCACCCATCACTATCATTCTGCTACCAGGGGATATGTGAGTGTGGGAGTCACCATTTGTCACTGGCAGCAGTGTCACAAGTCACTAGACTTCCAGGTACCCGCTGACCTAGGCTGCCTTCCCCCCCAGGCAAGGTCCCCAATCCTTTATCCCACATGCTGACACCTAGGCACTGGCGGACATTCATTTTTATCGACACAGAGGTCTGAGTGAGGGTCAGCGGGCCAGGTAGGTGAAGTCAAGGCCACGTGGGCGGGGCTAAGGGTTCTTCGTCATCCCCATAGAGACAGTCCCCCCACCGCAAGAGTGGGCGGAGCTTGTGCTGGGCCTGGTGACAAGACTCAGCAGCCAATGGCAGAGATCCGGCCCGCCAGGCACATGACACAGGGCCCTCCATTGTGACCTATGACACCTAGTGGCCACAGGGTTGGAGCACACCCTGGCAAAGGCTACGCAGGCACAAGGGAGCCCCTGGTGCGGACCGGTTCAGGGCAGTGCCAGAGCAGGCCAGGTACCTCTTTCCCACTTTCCTCAGGATATCAGTACGCAAGGCATCCCCACTCAGCATCTCTTGCCTCTCTCTCTCTCTGTCTCTCTCTGGGTGTCTTCATTCTCTGAAATCTCTTTCCTTCTCCCCCTGAGTCACTTCACAGCTTGGAGTGCCTGACAGAGGGCCTAGAGACAAAAGAGCAAAGGGGGAAGGCCTCTGGCTCTACTGGTTGCCCATGGGCAGAGAAGATCTGCTAGTCTATCTGGAAGGTCTAGAGAGTAGTGATTGATCGGGGAGCTACATCCTGGGTGGACCTGGCCGGGTGAAGCTTGCTGACACGTGGCAGCCTCTCTGGAGACTACTAATTCCGCTCATAACATTCTATGCAAATACCCGGGTGAGTGCCACGGGCAGAAAACATTGACGCATACCTGCCAGAGGCCTATTCTGGGTCTGAAGAGTCCACCCTGCTCTCCAGCAACTCATCATCTCAGCACACACTTTGCCTGCACACATGGAAACCGCCTCTCTCCACGAATGCCTTCACCTGCAAGAAACACACGATGTCACTCAGCCAAAGGAGAGCACAGGCAAAGTCAACTGAAGCCCCCATTTTCAAGTTTTTGCCCTCTGCTGCTCCACAGCCTCCGGTGGCACGCTGCATGTGCGTCACTTCTCGGTAGACAAGGCCAAAATCCGGGCATCCAGGGCCCCAGCCGTCCACGGTCTACGGATGGCGGCACATGGATCACCTCTTTGCCTCGTACAGCAGGGAGGCCTGGGCCCTAGACTGGCTCCGCTAGAGCTCCACGACCTCAGCTATTTTCCCTGACCTTTGGCCCGTGCCCTCGTTACTGTGTCATCATCTCTAGTTACACTTCTCTTCCGACCACACTGAATCTGCCACCTGCGGATACCTGAGCGTGGAAATCAACATCTATCACCGGCTGCAGTGTCACAGGTCACTAGGTGTCTAGGCTCAGGGTGACCTTGGCTGTCTTCTGCCCAGGCAAGGAGCCTAATCCTTCCAAGGAAATGAGGACACGTGCTCACTGGTCGACATCCTTTCTTTCATCCACACAGCGGTCTAGATGAGGGGAAAGAGGCCAGGTAGGCCAGGTGAAGGCTGAGTGCGGGGCCTAAGGCTTCTTTCCCAATCACCATGGAGACAGCCACCGCAACGCTGGCCGGAACTTCTGACGGGGACGAGTCACAAACACCGAGCCAATAAGAGAGGTCCAGCCTAACCGGCCAGTTCCGCAGAGCCCTCCATTTTACCCATGGACAGACAACGGCCCCTTGTGTCTTTGGCCACAAAATCGAGGGCACTCAGGGAATAACTTCACAGGAGGCAGCCCTGATGTGAACACCTTCGACACACTGGGCCAGCAGGCAGGTACCACTTTTCCACTTACGCTAGGATATCAGTAGGCAAGGCGCCCTTCCTCTGCATCTATGGCCTCTCTGTGTGTGTTCATTCAGAGGAATCTCTTCGTTCTACCCCTGAGACACATCACAAGTACGAGGGGCCTGAGAGAGAGCCTGGAGATGAAACGGGGGAGGCTTCTGGCTGGACCGCTTCCCCCTGGGTAGAGAATAGCAGGTAGTGTCTCTGGAAGGTCTTAGCTTCTGTTGATTGACATGCGCAATACAGTAGGGGCGGACCCTGGCCAGGTGGAGCTTGTGGGCAGATGCAACCTCTCCGGCGACGAATAATTCCGCGGCTGCTTTGTATGGCAAAAACCTCCCCCCGCCAAGTGGGATGGGTAGAGAACACTGACCCACACCCGCCAGGGGCCTTTCCTGGGACTAAAGATCCCAACATGGTCTCAACGTCGTCACCCTCTCAGCACACACCTTTCCTGCACGCATAATCCTGCCTTTCTCCGTCAGGGCCCTATCCTACCAGGAAAAAAAGCAAGCCGCTCAAAAAGGCCGATGCCAGGGAAATCGAGGAAACGCTGCCATTTTCCAAATTTGGGCTGTCTACTTGTCCCCGCCTCCGCTGCAAGGCTGCGTATGTGGCCGGGCTCCGAAGGCAAGGCCGAAATCCTGGCAGCCTGGGCCGCAGCAGTCCGGTGGTTTATGGACGTGGGGACACGGATGACCTGTTTCCCACATACAGGAGGGACTCTTGGGCCCTTCACTGGCTCGCCATTCAGCTCCACGACGTCCACTGCTGGCCCTGGCCTTTGCTTTGGCTGGTGCCCCACTGAACGTGTGCTCCGGAGCGATGTTTCTCCACCCATCACTATCATTCTGCCACCAGGGGATATGTGAGTGTGGGAGTCACCATTTGTCACTGGCAGCAGTGTCACAAGTCACTAGACTTCCAGGTACCCGCTGACCTAGGCTGCCTTCCCCCCCAGGCAAGGTCCCCAATCCTTTATCCCACATGCTGAGACCAAGGCACTGGCGAACGTTCATTTTTATCGACACAGAGGTCTGAGTGAGGGTCAGCGGGCCAGGTAGGTGAAGTCAAGGCCACGTGGGCGGGGCTAAGGGTTCTTCGCCATCCCCATAGAGACAGTCCCCCCACCGCAAGAGTAGGCGGAGCTTGTGATGGGCCTGGTGACAAGACTCAGCCAATGGCAGAGATCCGGCCCGCCAGGCACATGACACAGGGCCCTCCATTGTGACCTATGACACCTAGTGGCCACAGGGTTGGAGCACACCCTGGGAAAGGCTACGCAGGCACAAGGGAGCCCCTGGTGCGGACCGGTTCAGGGCAGTGCCAGAGCAGGCCAGGTACCTCTTTCCCACTTTCCTCAGGATATCAGTACGCAAGGCATCGCCACTCAGCATCTCTTGCCTCTCTCTCTCTCTGTCTCTCTCTGGGTGTCTTCATTCTCTGAAATCTCTTTCCTTCTCCCCCTGAGTCACTTCACAGCTTGGAGTGCCTGACAGAGGGCCTAGAGACAAAAGAGCAAAGGGGGAAGGCCTCTGGCTCTACTGGTTGCCCATGGGCAGAGAAGATCTGCTAGTCTATCTGGAAGGTCTAGAGAGTAGTGATTGATCGGGGAGCTACATCCTGGGCGGACCTGGCCGGGTGAAGCTTGCTGACACGTGGCAGCCTCTCTGGAGACTACTAATTCCGCTCATAACATTCTATGCAAATACCCGGGTGAGTGCCACGGCAGAAAACATTGACGCATACCTGCCAGAGGCCTATTCTGGGTCTGAAGAGTCCACCCTGCTCTCCAGCAACTCATCATCTCAGCACACACTTTGCCTGCACGCATGGAAACCGCCTCTCTCCACGAATGCCTTCACCTGCTAAGAAACACACGATGTCACTCAGCCAAAGGAGAGCACAGGCAAAGTCAACTGAAGCCCCCATTTTCAAGTTTTTGCCCTCTGCTGCTCCACAGCCTCCGGTGGCACGCTGCATGTGCGTCACTTCTCGGTAGACAAGGCCGAAATCCGGGCATCCAGGGCCCCAGCCGTCCACGGTCTACGGATGGCGGCACATGGATCACCTCTTTGCCTCGTACAGCAGGGAGGCCTGGGCCCTAGACTGGCTCCGCTAGAGCTCCACGACCTCAGCTATTTTCCCTGACCTTTGGCCCGTGCCCTCGTTACTGTGTCATCATCTCTAGTTACACTTCTCTTCCGACCACACTGAATCTGCCACCTGCGGATACCTGAGCGTGGAAATCAACATCTATCACCGGCTGCAGTGTCACAGGTCACTAGGTGTCTAGGCTCAGGGTGACCTTGGCTGTCTTCTGCCCAGGCAAGGAGCCTAATCCTTCCAAGGAAATGAGGACACGTGCTCACTGGTCGACATCCTTTCTTTCATCCACACAGCGGTCTAGATGAGGGGAAAGAGGCCAGGTAGGCCAGGTGAAGGCTGAGTGCGGGGCCTAAGGCTTCTTTCCCAATCACCATGGAGACAGCCACCGCAACGCTGGCCGGAACTTCTGACGGGGACGAGTCACAAACACCGAGCCAATAAGAGAGGTCCAGCCTAACCGGCCAGTTCCGCAGAGCCCTCCATTTTACCCATGGACAGACAACGGCCCCTTGTGTCTTTGGCCACAAAATCGAGGGCACCCAGGGAATAACTTCACAGGAGGCAGCCCTGATGTGAACACCTTCGACACACTGGGCCAGCAGACAGGTACCACTTTTCCACTTACGCTAGGATATCAGTAGGCAAGGCGCCCTTCCTCTGCATCTATGGCCTCTCTGTATGTGTTCATTCAGAGGAATCTCTTCGTTCTACCCCTGAGACATATCACAAGTACGAGGGGCCTGAGAGAGAGCCTGGAGATGAAACAGCGGAGGCTTCTGGCTGGACCACTTCCCCCTGGGTAGAGAATAGCAGGTAGTGTCTCTGGAAGGTCTTAGCTTCTGTTGATTGACATGCGCAATACGGTAGGGGCGGACCCTGGCCAGGTGGAGCTTGTGGGCAGATGCAACCTCTCTGGCGACGAATAATTCCGCTGCTGCTTTGTATGGTGAAAACTTCCCCCCGCCAAGTGGGATGGGTAGAGAACACTGACCCACACCCGCCAGGGGCCTTTCCTGGGACTAAAGATCCCAACATGGTCTCAACGTCGTCACCCTCTCAGCACACACCTTTCCTGCACGCATAATCCTGCCTTTCTCCGTCAGGGCCCTATCCTACCAGGAAGAAAAGCAAGCCGCTCAAAAAGGCCGATGCCAGGGAAATCGAGGAAACGCTGCCATTTTCCAAATTTGGGCTGTCTACTTTTCCCCGCCTCCGCTGCAAGGCTGCGTATGTGGCCGGGCTCCGAAGGCAAGGCCGAAATCCTGGCAGCCTGGGCCGCAGCAGTCCGGTGGTTTATGGACGTGGGGACACGGATGACCTGTTTCCCACATACAGGAGGGACTCTTGGGCCCTTGACTGGCTCGCCATTCAGCTCCACGACGTCCACTGCTGGCCCTGGCCTTTGCTTTGGCTGGTGCCCCACTGAACGTGTGCTCCGGAGCGATGTTTCTCCACCCATCACTATCATTCTGCCACCAGGGGATATGTGAGTGTGGGAGTCACCATTTGTCACTGGCAGCAGTGTCACAAGTCACTAGACTTCCAGGTACCCGCTGACCTAGGCTGCCTTCCCCCCCAGGCAAGGTCCCCAATCCTTTATCCCACATGCTGAGACCAAGGCACTGGCGAACGTTCATTTTTATCGACACAGAGGTCTGAGTGAGGGTCAGCGGGCCAGGTAGGTGAAGTCAAGGCCACGTGGGCGGGGCTAAGGGTTCTTCGCCATCCCCATAGAGACAGTCCCCCCACCGCAAGAGTAGGCGGAGCTTGTGATGGGCCTGGTGACAAGACTCAGCCAATGGCAGAGATCCGGCCCGCCAGGCACATGACACAGGGCCCTCCATTGTGACCTATGACACCTAGTGGCCACAGGGTTGGAGCACACCCTGGCAAAGGCTACGCAGGCACAAGGGAGCCCCTGGTGCGGACCGGTTCAGGGCAGTGCCAGAGCAGGCCAGGTACCTCTTTCCCACTTTCCTCAGGATATCAGTACGCAAGGCATCGCCACTCAGCATCTCTTGCCTCTCTCTCTCTCTGTCTCTCTCTGGGTGTCTTCATTCTCTGAAATCTCTTTCCTTCTCCCCCTGAGTCACTTCACAGCTTGGAGTGCCTGACAGAGGGCCTAGAGACAAAAGAGCAAAGGGGGAAGGCCTCTGGCTCTACTGGTTGCCCATGGGCAGAGAAGATCTGCTAGTCTATCTGGAAGGTCTAGAGAGTAGTGATTGATCGGGGAGCTACATCCTGGGCGGACCTGGCCGGGTGAAGCTTGCTGACACGTGGCAGCCTCTCTGGAGACTACTAATTCCGCTCATAACATTCTATGCAAATACCCGGGTGAGTGCCACGGGCAGAAAACATTGACGCATACCTGCCAGAGGCCTATTCTGGGTCTGAAGAGTCCACCCTGGTCTCCAGCAACTCATCATCTCAGCACACACTTTGCCTGCACGCATGGAAACCGCCTCTCTCCACGAATGCCTTCACCTGCTAGGAAACACACGATGTCACTCAGCCAAAGGAGAGCACAGGCAAAGTCAACTGAAGCCCCCATTTTCAAGTTTTTGCCCTCTGCTGCTCCACAGCCTCCGGTGGCACGCTGCATGTGCGTCACTTCTCGGTAGACAAGGCCGAAATCCGGGCATCCAGGGCCCCAGCCGTCCACGGTCTACGGATGGCGGCACATGGATCACCTCTTTGCCTCGTACAGCAGGGAGGCCTGGGCCCTAGACTGGCTCCGCTAGAGCTCCACGACCTCAGCTATTTTCCCTGACCTTTGGCCCGTGCCCTCGTTACTGTGTCATCATCTCTAGTTACACTTCTCTTCCGACCACACTGAATCTGCCACCTGCGGATACCTGAGCGTGGAAATCAACATCTATCACCGGCTGCAGTGTCACAGGTCACTAGGTGTCTAGGCTCAGGGTGACCTTGGCTGTCTTCTGCCCAGGCAAGGAGCCTAATCCTTCCAAGGAAATGAGGACACGTGCTCACTGGTCGACATCCTTTCTTTCATCCACACAGCGGTCTAGATGAGGGGAAAGAGGCCAGGTAGGCCAGGTGAAGGCTGAGTGCGGGGCCTAAGGCTTCTTTCCCAATCACCATGGAGACAGCCACCGCAACGCTGGCCGGAACTTCTGACGGGGACGAGTCACAAACACCGAGCCAATAAGAGAGGTCCAGCCTAACCGGCCAGTTCCGCAGAGCCCTCCATTTTACCCATGGACAGACAACGGCCCCTTGTGTCTTTGGCCACAAAATCGAGGGCACCCAGGGAATAACTTCACAGGAGGCAGCCCTGATGTGAACACCTTCGACACACTGGGCCAGCAGACAGGTACCACTTTTCCACTTACGCTAGGATATCAGTAGGCAAGGCGCCCTTCCTCTGCATCTATGGCCTCTCTGTATGTGTTCATTCAGAGGAATCTCTTCGTTCTACCCCTGAGACATATCACAAGTACGAGGGGCCTGAGACAGAGCCTGGAGATGAAACGGGGGAGGCTTCTGGCTGGACCACTTCCCCCTGGGTAGAGAATAGCAGGTAGTGTCTCTGGAAGGTCTTAGCTTCTGTTGATTGACATGCGCAATACGGTAGGGGCGGACCCTGGCCAGGTGGAGCTTGTGGGCAGATGCAACCTCTCTGGCGACGAATAATTCCGCTGCTGCTTTGTATGGTGAAAACTTCCCCCCGCCAAGTGGGATGGGTAGAGAACACTGACCCACACCCGCCAGGGGCCTTTCCTGGGACTAAAGATCCCAACATGGTCTCAACGTCGTCACCCTCTCAGCACACACCTTTCCTGCACGCATAATCCTGCCTTTCTCCGTCAGGGCCCTATCCTACCAGGAAGAAAAGCAAGCCGCTCAAAAAGGCCGATGCCAGGGAAATCGAGGAAACGCTGCCATTTTCCAAATTTGGGCTGTCTACTTGTCCCCGCCTCCGCTGCAAGGCTGCGTATGTGGCCGGGCTCCGAAGGCAAGGCCGAAATCCTGGCAGCCTGGGCCGCAGCAGTCCGGTGGTTTATGGACGTGGGGACACGGATGACCTGTTTCCCACATACAGGAGGGACTCTTGGGCCCTTGACTGGCTCGCCATTCAGCTCCACGACGTCCACTGCTGGCCCTGGCCTTTGCTTTGGCTGGTGCCCCACTGAACGTGTGCTCCGGAGCGATGTTTCTCCACCCATCACTATCATTCTGCCACCAGGGGATATGTGAGTGTGGGAGTCACCATTTGTCACTGGCAGCAGTGTCACAAGTCACTAGACTTCCAGGTACCCGCTGACCTAGGCTGCCTTCCCCCCCAGGCAAGGTCCCCAATCCTTTATCCCACATGCTGAGACCAAGGCACTGGCGAACGTTCATTTTTATCGACACAGAGGTCTGAGTGAGGGTCAGCGGGCCAGGTAGGTGAAGTCAAGGCCACGTGGGCGGGGCTAAGGGTTCTTCGCCATCCCCATAGAGACAGTCCCCCCACCGCAAGAGTAGGCGGAGCTTGTGATGGGCCTGGTGACAAGACTCAGCCAATGGCAGAGATCCGGCCCGCCAGGCACATGACACAGGGCCCTCCATTGTGACCTATGACACCTAGTGGCCACAGGGTTGGAGCACACCCTGGGAAAGGCTACGCAGGCACAAGGGAGCCCCTGGTGCGGACCGGTTCAGGGCAGTGCCAGAGCAGGCCAGGTACCTCTTTCCCACTTTTCTCAGGATATCAGTACGCAAGGCATCGCCACTCAGCATCTCTTGCCTCTCTCTCTCTCTGTCTCTCTCTGGGTGTCTTCATTCTCTGAAATCTCTTTCCTTCTCCCCCTGAGTCACTTCACAGCTTGGAGTGCCTGACAGAGGGCCTAGAGACAAAAGAGCAAAGGGGGAAGGCCTCTGGCTCTACTGGTTGCCCATGGGCAGAGAAGATCTGCTAGTCTATCTGGAAGGTCTAGAGAGTAGTGATTGATCGGGGAGCTACATCCTGGGCGGACCTGGCCGGGTGAAGCTTGCTGACACGTGGCAGCCTCTCTGGAGACTACTAATTCCGCTCATAACATTCTATGCAAATACCCGGGTGAGTGCCACGGGCAGAAAACATTGACGCATACCTGCCAGAGGCCTATTCTGGGTCTGAAGAGTCCACCCTGCTCTCCAGCAACTCATCATCTCAGCACACACTTTGCCTGCACGCATGGAAACCGCCTCTCTCCACGAATGCCTTCACCTGCTAGGAAACACACGATGTCACTCAGCCAAAGGAGAGCACAGGCAAAGTCAACTGAAGCCCCCATTTTCAAGTTTTTGCCCTCTGCTGCTCCACAGCCTCCGGTGGCACGCTGCATGTGCGTCACTTCTCGGTAGACAAGGCCGAAATCCGGGCATCCAGGGCCCCAGCCGTCCACGGTCTACGGATGGCGGCACATGGATCACCTCTTTGCCTCGTACAGCAGGGAGGCCTGGGCCCTAGACTGGCTCCGCTAGAGCTCCACGACCTCAGCTATTTTCCCTGACCTTTGGCCCGTGCCCTCGTTACTGTGTCATCATCTCTAGTTACACTTCTCTTCCGACCACACTGAATCTGCCACCTGCGGATACCTGAGCGTGGAAATCAACATCTATCACCGGCTGCAGTGTCACAGGTCACTAGGTGTCTAGGCTCAGGGTGACCTTGGCTGTCTTCTGCCCAGGCAAGGAGCCTAATCCTTCCAAGGAAATGAGGACACGTGCTCACTGGTCGACATCCTTTCTTTCATCCACACAGCGGTCTAGATGAGGGGAAAGAGGCCAGGTAGGCCAGGTGAAGGCTGAGTGCGGGGCCTAAGGCTTCTTTCCCAATCACCATGGAGACAGCCACCGCAACGCTGGCCGGAACTTCTGACGGGGACGAGTCACAAACACCGAGCCAATAAGAGAGTCCAGCCTAACCGGCCAGTTCCGCAGAGCCCTCCATTTTACCCATGGACAGACAACGGCCCCTTGTGTCTTTGGCCACAAAATCGAGGGCACCCAGGGAATAACTTCACAGGAGGCAGCCCTGATGTGAACACCTTCGACACACTGGGCCAGCAGGCAGGTACCACTTTTCCACTTACGCTAGGATATCAGTAGGCAAGGCGCCCTTCCTCTGCATCTATGGCCTCTCTGTATGTGTTCATTCAGAGGAATCTCTTCGTTCTACCCCTGAGACATATCACAAGTACGAGGGGCCTGAGAGAGAGCCTGGAGATGAAACGGGGGAGGCTTCTGGCTGGACCACTTCCCCCTGGGTAGAGAATAGCAGGTAGTGTCTCTGGAAGGTCTTAGCTTCTGTTGATTGACATGCGCAATACGGTAGGGGCGGACCCTGGCCAGGTGGAGCTTGTGGGCAGATGCAACCTCTCTGGCGACGAATAATTCCGCTGCTGCTTTGTATGGTGAAAACTTCCCCCCGCCAAGTGGGATGGGTAGAGAACACTGACCCACACCCGCCAGGGGCCTTTCCTGGGACTAAAGATCCCAACATGGTCTCAACGTCGTCACCCTCTCAGCACACACCTTTCCTGCACGCATAATCCTGCCTTTCTCCGTCAGGGCCCTATCCTACCAGGAAGAAAAGCAAGCCGCTCAAAAAGGCCGATGCCAGGGAAATCGAGGAAACGCTGCCATTTTCCAAATTTGGGCTGTCTACTTGTCCCCGCCTCCGCTGCAAGGCTGCGTATGTGGCTGGGCTCCGAAGGCAAGGCTGAAATCCTGGCAGCCTGGGCCGCAGCAGTCCGGTGGTTTATGGACGTGGGGACACGGATGACCTGTTTCCCACATACAGGAGGGACTCTTGGGCCCTTCACTGGCTCGCCATTCAGCTCCACGACGTCCACTGCTGGCCCTGGCCTTTGCTTTGGCTGGTGCCCCACTGAACGTGTGCTCCGGAGCGATGTTTCTCCACCCATCACTATCATTCTGCCACCAGGGGATATGTGAGTGTGGGAGTCACCATTTGTCACTGGCAGCAGTGTCACAAGTCACTAGACTTCCAGGTACCCGCTGACCTAGGCTGCCTTCCCCCCCAGGCAAGGTCCCCAATCCTTTATCCCACATGCTGAGACCAAGGCACTGGCGAACGTTCATTTTTATCGACACAGAGGTCTGAGTGAGGGTCAGCGGGCCAGGTAGGTGAAGTCAAGGCCACGTGGGCGGGGCTAAGGGTTCTTCCTCATCCCCATAGAGACAGTCCCCCCACCGCAAGAGTGGGCGGAGCTTGTGATGGGCCTGGTGACAAGACTCAGCCAATGGCAGAGATCCGGCCCGCCAGGCACATGACACAGGGCCCTCCATTGTGACCTATGACACCTAGTGGCCACAGGGTTGGAGCACACCCTGGCAAAGGCTACGCAGGCACAAGGGAGCCCCTGGTGCGGACCGGTTCAGGGCAGTGCCAGAACAGGCCAGGTACCTCTTTCCCACTTTTCTCAGGATATCAGTACGCAAGGCATCGCCACTCAGCATCTCTTGCCTCTCTCTCTCTCTGTCTCTCTCTGGGTGTCTTCATTCTCTGAAATCTCTTTCCTTCTCCCCCTGAGTCACTTCACAGCTTGGAGTGCCTGACAGAGGGCCTAGAGACAAAAGAGCAAAGGGGGAAGGCCTCTGGCTCTACTGGTTGCCCATGGGCAGAGAAGATCTGCTAGTCTATCTGGAAGGTCTAGAGAGTAGTGATTGATCGGAGAGCTACATCCTGGGTGGACCTGGCCGGGTGAAGCTTGCTGACACGTGGCAGCCTCTCTGGAGACTACTAATTCCGCTCATAACATTCTATGCAAATACCCGGGTGAGTGCCACGGGCAGAAAACATTGACGCATACCTGCCAGAGGCCTATTCTGGGTCTGAAGAGTCCACCCTGCTCTCCAGCAACTCATCATCTCAGCACACACTTTGCCTGCACGCATGGAAACCGCCTCTCTCCACGAATGCCTTCACCTGCTAGGAAACACACGATGTCACTCAGCCAAAGGAGAGCACAGGCAAAGTCAACTGAAGCCCCCATTTTCAAGTTTTTGCCCTCTGCTGCTCCACAGCCTCCGGTGGCACGCTGCATGTGCGTCACTTCTCGGTAGACAAGGCCGAAATCCGGGCATCCAGGGCCCCAGCCGTCCACGGTCTACGGATGGCGGCACATGGATCACCTCTTTGCCTCGTACAGCAGGGAGGCCTGGGCCCTAGACTGGCTCCGCTAGAGCTCCACGACCTCAGCTATTTTCCCTGACCTTTGGCCCGTGCCCTCGTTACTGTGTCATCATCTCTAGTTACACTTCTCTTCCGACCACACTGAATCCGCCACCTGCGGATACCTGAGCGTGGAAATCAACATCTATCACCGGCTGCAGTGTCACAGGTCACTAGGTGTCTAGGCTCAGGGTGACCTTGGCTGTCTTCTGCCCAGGCAAGGAGCCTAATCCTTCCAAGGAAATGAGGACACGTGCTCACTGGTCGACATCCTTTCTTTCATCCACACGGCGGTCTAGATGAGGGGAAAGAAGCCAGGTAGGCCAGGTGAAGGCTGAGTGCGGGGCCTAAGGCTTCTTTCCCAATCACCATGGAGACAGCCACCGCAACGCTGGCCGGAACTTCTGACGGGGACGAGTCACAAACACCGAGCCAATAGGAGAGGTCCAGCCTAACCGGCCAGTTCCGCAGAGCCCTCCATTTTACCCATGGACAGACAACGGCCCCTTGCGTCTTTGGCCACAAAATCGAGGACACCCAGGGAATAACTTCACAGGAGGCAGCCCTGATGTGAACACCTTCGACACACTGGGACAGCAGGCAGGTACCTCTTTTCCACTTACGCTAGGATATCAGTAGGCAAGGCGCCCTTCCTCTGCATCTATGGCCTCTCTGTGTGTGTTCATTCAGAGGAATCTCTTCGTTCTACCCCTGAGACACATCACAAGTACGAGGGGCCTGAGAGAGAGCCTGGAGATGAAACGGGGGAGGCTTCTGGCTGGACCGCTTCCCCCTGGGTAGAGAATAGCAGGTAGTGTCTCTGGAAGGTCTTAGCTTCTGTTGATTGACATGCGCAATACATTAGGGGCGGACCCTGGCCAGGTGGAGCTTGTGGGCAGATGCAACCTCTCCGGCGACGAATAATTCCGCGGCTGCTTTGTATGGCAAAAACCTCCCCCCGCCAAGTGGGATGGGTAGAGAACACTGACCCACACCCGCCAGGGGCCTTTCCTGGGACTAAAGATCCCAACCTGGTCTCAACGTCGTCACCCTCTCAGCACACACCCTTCCTGCACACATAATCCTAATCCTGCCTTTCTCCGTCAGGGCCGTATCCTACTAGGAAAAAAAGCATGCCGCTCAAAAAGGCCGATGCCAGGAAAATCGAGGAGACACTGCCGTTTTCCAAGTTTTTGCTGTCTACACGTCCCCGCCTCCGCTGGAAGGCCGCGTATGTGGCCGGGCTCCGAAGGCAAGGCCAAAATCCTGGCAGCCTGGGCCCCAGCGGTCCAATGGTTTATGGACGTGGGGACAGGGGTCGCCACTTTGCCACATACAGGAAGAATCCTTGGGCCCTTGACTGGCTCGCCATTCAGCTCCACGACGTCCACTACTAGCCCCGGCCTTTGGCCGGTGCCACATTGAACGTGTGCTCCGGAGCGATGTTTCTCCACCCGTCACTATCGTTCTGCCACCAGGGCATATGTGAGTGTGGGAGTCACCGCTTGTCACTGGCAGCAGTGTCACAAGTCACTAGACTTCCAGGCACCCGCTGACCTAGGCCGCCTTCTGCCCCAGGCAAAGTCCCGAATCCTTTATCCCAGATGCTGACACCTGGGCAGTGGCGGACATACATTTTTATCAACACAGAGGTCTGAGTGAGGGTTAGCAGGCCAGGTAGGTGAAGTGAAGGCCAGGTGGGCGGGGCTAAGGCTTCTTTGCCATCACCATGGAGACAGTCCCCCCAACGCAAGAGTGGGCGGAGCTTATGATGGGCCTGGTGACAAGACTGAGCCAATGGCAGAGATCCGGCCCACCAGGCAGATGACACAGGGCCCTCCAGTGTGACCTATGATACCTAGCGGACACAGGATTTGAGCACACCCTGGGAAAGGCTACGCAGGCACAAGGGAGGCCCTGGTGCGGACTGCTTCAGGGCACTGGCAGAGCAGGCCAGGTACCTCTTTCCCACTTCCCTGAGGATATCAGTACGCAAGGCAACCCCACTCAGCATCTCTTGCCTCTCTCTCTCTGTCTCTCTCTGGATGTGTTCATTCTCTGAAATCTCTTCCTTCTCCCCCTGAGTCACTTCACAGCTTGGAGTGCCTGACAGAGGGCCTAGAGACCAAAGAGCAAAGGGGGACGGCCTCTGGCTCTACTGCTTGCCCATGGGCAGAGAAGATCTGCTAGTCTATCTGGAAGGTCTAGAGAGTAGTCATTGATTGGGGAGCTACATCACGGGCGGACCCTGGCCAGGTGAAGTTTGCTGACACGTGGCAGCCTCTCTGGAGACTGCTAATTCCGCTGCTTACGTTGTATGCAAATACCCGGTGAGTGCCATGAGCAGAAAACATTGACACATACCTGCCAGAGGCCTACGCTGGCTCTGAAGAGTCCACCCTGCTCTCCAGCGACTCATCATCTCAGCACACACTTTGCACGCACACATGGAATTCCGTTCTCTCCACGAATGCCTTCCACCTGCTAGGAAACACAGGATGTCACTCAGCCAAAGGAGAGCACAGGCAAAGTCAACTGAAGCCCCCATTTGCAAGACTCTGCCCTCTGCTGGTCCACAGCCCCCGCTGGCACACAGCGTGTGCGTCACTTCTCCGAAGACAAGGCCGAAATCCGGGCATCCAAGGCCCCAGCAGTCCAGAGTCTGCGCATGGCGGCATATGGATCACCTCTTTGCCACGTACAGGAGGGAGGCCTGGGCCCTAGACTGGCTCCGCTAGAGCTCCACGACCTCAGCTATTTTCCCCGACCTTTGGCCCATGCCCTCGTGACTGTGTCGTCTCTAGTTACGCTTCTCCTCCGATCACACTGAATCCGCCACCCGCAGATACCTCAGCGTGGAAATCAACATCTATCACTGGCTGCACTGTCACAGGTCACTAGGTGTCTAGGCTCAGGCTGACCTTGGCTGTCTCCTGCCCAGGGAAGGAGCCTATTCCTTCAAAGGAAATGAGGACACGTGGTCACTGGCCGACATCCTTTCTTTCATCCACACAGCGGTCTAGATGAGGGTCAAGAGGCCAGGTAGGCCAGGTGAAGGCTGAGTGCGGGGCCTAAGGCTTCTTTCCCAATCACCGTGGAGACAGCCACCGGAAGGCTGGCTGGAACTTCTGACGGGGACGGGTCACAACCACTGAGCCAATAGGAGAGGTCCAGCCTAACCGGCCAGTTCCGCAGAGCCCTCCATTTTACCCGAGGACACGCAACGGCCCCTTGTGTCTTTGGCCACAAAATCCAGGGCACCCAGGGAATAACTTCACAGTAGGCAACCCCTCATGTGGACACGTTTGACACACTGGGCCAGCAGGCAGGTACCACTCTTCCACTTACGCTAGGATATCGGTAGGCAAGGCGCCCTTCCTCAGCATCTATGGCCCCTCCCTCTGTGTGTTCATTCAGACAAATCTCTTCATTCTACCCAGAGACACATCACAAGTATCAGGGGCCTGAGAGAGA
The DNA here is from genome assembly GCF_030014295.1 of Loxodonta africana. NCBI lineage: Eukaryota > Metazoa > Chordata > Mammalia > Proboscidea > Elephantidae > Loxodonta > Loxodonta africana. The sequence goes on along the minus strand of NW_026974850.1, from coordinate 45,835 downwards.
GCCTGGAGATGAAACGGGGTAGGCTTCTGGCTGTACCGCTTCCCCGTGGCTAGAGAATAGCAGCTAGTCTCTCTGGAAGGTCTTAGCTTCTGCTGATTCACATGGCAATACAGTAGGGGCGGACCACGGCCAGGTGGAGCTTCTGGGCAGATGCAACCTCCGAGGCGACGAATACTTCCGCTCCTGCTTTGTTTGGTGAAAACCTCTCCCCGCCAACTGGGATGGGCAGACAGCATTGACCCACACCTGCCAGGGGCCTTTCCTGGGACTAAAGATCCCAACCTGGTCTCAACGTTGTCACCCTCTCAGCACACCCCCTTCCTGCACACATAATCCTAATCCTGCCTTTCTCCGTCAGGGCCCTATCCTACTAGGAAAAAAAGCATGCCGCTCAAAAAGGCCGATGCCAGGAAAATCGAGGAGACACTGCCGTTTTCCAAGTTTTTGCTGTCTACACGTCCCCGCCTCCGCTGGAAGGCCGCGTATGTGGCCGGGCTCCAAAGGCAAGGCCGAAATCCTGGCAGCCTGGGCCCCAGCGGTCCAATGGTTTATGGACGTGGGGACAGGGGTCGCCACTTTGCCACATACAGGAAGAATCCTTGGGCCCTTGACTGGCTCGCCATTCAGCTCCACGACGTCCACTACTGGCCCCGGCCTTTGGCCGGTGCCACATTGAACGTGTGCTCCGGAGCGATGTTTCTCCACCCGTCACTATCGTTCTGCCACCAGGGCATATGTGAGTGTGGGAGTCACCGCTTGTCACTGGCAGCAGTGTCACAAGTCACTAGACTTCCAGGCACCCGCTGACCTAGGCCGCCTTCTGCCCCAGGCAAAGTCCCGAATCCTTTATCCCAGATGCTGACACCTGGGCAGTGGCGGACATACATTTTTATCAACACAGAGGTCTGTGTGAGGGTTAGCAGGCCAGGTAGGTGAAGTGAAGGCCAGGTGGGCGGGGCTAAGGCTTCTTTGCCATCACCATGGAGACAGTCCCCCCACCGCAAGAGTGGGCGGAGCTTATGATGGGCCTGGTGACAAGACTGAGCCAATGGCAGAGATCCGGCCCACCAGGCAGATGACACAGGGCCCTCCAGTGTGACCTATGATACCTAGCGGACACAGGATTTGAGCACACCCTGGGAAAGGCTACGCAGGCACAAGGGAGGCCCTGGTGCGGACTGCTTCAGGGCACTGGCAGAGCAGGCCAGGTACCTCTTTCCCACTTCCCTGAGGATATCAGTACGCAAGGCAACCCCACTCAGCATCTCTTGCCTCTCTCTCTCTGTCTCTCTCTGGATGTGTTCATTCTCTGAAATCTCTTCCTTCTCCCCCTGAGTCACTTCACAGCTTGGAGTGCCTGACAGAGGGCCTAGAGACCAAAGAGCAAAGGGGGACGGCCTCTGGCTCTACTGCTTGCCCATGGGCAGAGAAGATCTGCTAGTCTATCTGGAAGGTCTAGAGAGTAGTCATTGATTGGGGAGCTACATCACGGGCGGACCCTGGCCAGGTGAAGTTTGCTGACACGTGGCAGCCTCTCTGGAGACTGCTAATTCCGCTGCTTACGTTGTATGCAAATACCCGGTGAGTGCCATGAGCAGAAAACATTGACACATACCTGCCAGAGGCCTACGCTGGCTCTGAAGAGTCCACCCTGCTCTCCAGCGACTCATCATCTCAGCACACACTTTGCACGCACACATGGAATTCCGTTCTCTCCACGAATGCCTTCCACCTGCTAGGAAACACAGGATGTCACTCAGCCAAAGGAGAGCACAGGCAAAGTCAACTGAAGCCCCCATTTGCAAGACTCTGCCCTCTGCTGGTCCACAGCCCCCGCTGGCACACAGCGTGTGCGTCACTTCTCCGAAGACAAGGCCGAAATACTATCTCTCTATGCCCCAGCAGTCCAGAGTCTGCGCATGGCGGCATATGGATCACCTCTTTGCCACGTACAGGAGGGAGGCCTGGGCCCTAGACTGGCTCCGCTAGAGCTCCACGACCTCAGCTATTTTCCCCGACCTTTGGCCCATGCCCTCGTGACTGTGTCGTCTCTAGTTACGCTTCTCCTCCGATCACACTGAATCCGCCACCCGCAGATACCTCAGCGTGGAAATCAACATCTATCACTGGCTGCACTGTCACAGGTCACTAGGTGTCTAGGCTCAGGCTGACCTTGGCTGTCTCCTGCCCAGGGAAGGAGCCTATTCCTTCAAAGGAAATGAGGACACGTGGTCACTGGCCGACATCCTTTCTTTCATCCACACAGCAGTCTAGATGAGGGTCAAGAGGCCAGGTAGGCCAGGTGAAGGCTGAGTGCGGGGCCTAAGGCTTCTTTCCCAATCACCGTGGAGACAGCCACCGGAAGGCTGGCCGGAACTTCTGACGGGGACGGGTCACAACCACTGAGCCAATAGGAGAGGTCCAGCCTAACCGGCCAGTTCCGCAGAGCCCTCCATTTTACCCGAGGACACGCAACGGCCCCTTGTGTCTTTGGCCACAAAATCCAGGGCACCCAGGGAATAACTTCACAGTAGGCAACCCCTCATGTGGACACGTTTGACACACTGGGCCAGCAGGCAGGTACCACTCTTCCACTTACGCTAGGATATCGGTAGGCAAGGCGCCCTTCCTCAGCATCTATGGCCCCTCCCTCTGTGTGTTCATTCAGACAAATCTCTTCATTCTACCCAGAGACACATCACAAGTATCAGGGGCCTGAGAGAGAGCCTGGAGATGAAACGGGGTAGGCTTCTGGCTGTACCGCTTCCCCGTGGCTAGAGAATAGCAGCTAGTCTCTCTGGAAGGTCTTAGCTTCTGCTGATTCACATGGCAATACAGTAGGGGCGGACCACGGCCAGGTGGAGCTTCTGGGCAGATGCAACCTCCGAGGCGACGAATACTTCCGCTCCTGCTTTGTTTGGTGAAAACCTCCCCCCGCCAACTGGGATGGGCAGACAGCATTGACCCACACCTGCCAGGGGCCTTTCCTGGGACTAAAGATCCCAACCTGGTCTCAACGTCGTCACCCTCTCAGCACACCCCCTTCCTGCACACATAATCCTAATCCTGCCTTTCTCCGTCAGGGCCCTATCCTACTAGGAAAAAAAGCATGCCGCTCAAAAAGGCCGATGCCAGGAAAATCGAGGAGACACTGCCGTTTTCCAAGTTTTTGCTGTCTACACGTCCCCGCCTCCGCTGGAAGGCCGCGTATGTGGCCGGGCTCCGAAGGCAAGGCCGAAATCCTGGCAGCCTGGGCCCCAGCGGTCCAATGGTTTATGGACGTGGGGACAGGGGTCGCCACTTTGCCACATACAGGAAGAATCCTTGGGCCCTTGACTGGCTCGCCATTCAGCTCCACGACGTCCACTACTGGCCCCGGCCTTTGGCCGGTGCCACATTGAACGTGTGCTCCGGAGCGATGTTTCTCCACCCGTCACTATCGTTCTGCCACCAGGGCATATGTGAGTGTGGGAGTCACCGCTTGTCACTGGCAGCAGTGTCACAAGTCACTAGACTTCCAGGCACCCGCTGACCTAGGCCGCCTTCTGCCCCAGGCAAAGTCCCGAATCCTTTATCCCAGATGCTGACACCTGGGCAGTGGCGGACATACATTTTTATCAACACAGAGGTCTGAGTGAGGGTTAGCAGGCCAGGTAGGTGAAGTGAAGGACAGGTGGGCGGGGCTAAGGCTTCTTTGCCATCACCATGGAGACAGTCCCCCCACCGCAAGAGTGGGCGGAGCTTATGATGGGCCTGGTGACAAGACTGAGCCAATGGCAGAGATCCGGCCCACCAGGCAGATGACACAGGGCCCTCCAGTGTGACCTATGATACCTAGCGGACACAGGATTTGAGCACACCCTGGGAAAGGCTACGCAGGCACAAGGGAGGCCCTGGTGCGGACTGCTTCAGGGCACTGGCAGAGCAGGCCAGGTACCTCTTTCCCACTTCCCTGAGGATATCAGTACGCAAGGCAACCCCACTCAGCATCTCTTGCCTCTCTCTCTCTGTCTCTCTCTGGATGTGTTCATTCTCTGAAATCTCTTCCTTCTCCCCCTGAGTCACTTCACAGCTTGGAGTGCCTGACAGAGGGCCTAGAGACCAAAGAGCAAAGGGGGACGGCCTCTGGCTCTACTGCTTGCCCATGGGCAGAGAAGATCTGCTAGTCTATCTGGAAGGTCTAGAGAGTAGTCATTGATTGGGGAGCTACATCACGGGCGGACCCTGGCCAGGTGAAGTTTGCTGACACGTGGCAGCCTCTCTGGAGACTGCTAATTCCGCTGCTTACGTTGTATGCAAATACCCGGTGAGTGCCATGAGCAGAAAACATTGACACATACCTGCCAGAGGCCTACGCTGGCTCTGAAGAGTCCACCCTGCTCTCCAGCGACTCATCATCTCAGCACACACTTTGCACGCACACATGGAATTCCGTTCTCTCCACGAATGCCTTCCACCTGCTAGGAAACACAGGATGTCACTCAGCCAAAGGAGAGCACAGGCAAAGTCAACTGAAGCCCCCATTTGCAAGACTCTGCCCTCTGCTGGTCCACAGCCCCCGCTGGCACACAGCGTGTGCGTCACTTCTCCGAAGACAAGGCCGAAATCCGGGCATCCAAGGCCCCAGCAGTCCAGAGTCTGCGCATGGCGGCATATGGATCACCTCTTTGCCACGTACAGGAGGGAGGCCTGGGCCCTGGACTGGCTCCGCTAGAGCTCCACGACCTCAGCTATTTTCCCCGACCTTTGGCCCGTGCCCTCGTGACTGTGTCATCTCTAGTTACGCTTCTCCTCCGATCACACTGAATCCGCCACCCGCAGATACCTCAGCGTGGAAATCAACATCTATCACTGGCTGCACTGTCACAGGTCACTAGGTGTCTAGGCTCAGGCTGACCTTGGCTGTCTCCTGCCCAGGCAAGGAGCCTATTCCTTCAAAGGAAATGAGGACACGTGGTCACTGGCCGACATCCTTTCTTTCATCCACACAGCGGTCTAGATGAGGGTCAAGAGGCCAGGTAGGCCAGGTGAAGGCTGAGTGCGGGGCCTAAGGCTTCTTTCCCAATCACCGTGGAGACAGCCACCGGAAGGCTGGCCGGAACTTCTGACGGGGACGGGTCACAACCACTGAGCCAATAGGAGAGGTCCAGCCTAACCGGCCAGTTCCGCAGAGCCCTCCATTTTACCCGAGGACACGCAACGGCCCCTTGTGTCTTTGGCCACAAAATCCAGGGCACCCAGGGAATAACTTCACAGTAGGCAACCCCTCATGTGGACACGTTTGACACACTGGGCCAGCAGGCAGGTACCACTCTTCCACTTACGCTAGGATATCGGTAGGCAAGGCGCCCTTCCTCAGCATCTATGGCCCCTCCCTCTGTGTGTTCATTCAGACAAATCTCTTCATTCTACCCAGAGACACATCACAAGTATCAGGGGCCTGAGAGAGAGCCTGGAGATGAAACGGGGTAGGCTTCTGGCTGTACCGCTTCCCCGTGGCTAGAGAATAGCAGCTAGTCTCTCTGGAAGGTCTTAGCTTCTGCTGATTCACATGGCAATACAGTAGGGGCGGACCACGGCCAGGTGGAGCTTCTGGGCAGATGCAACCTCCGAGGCGACGAATACTTCCGCTCCTGCTTTGTTTGGTGAAAACCTCCCCCCGCCAACTGGGATGGGCAGACAGCATTGACCCACACCTGCCAGGGGCCTTTCCTGGGACTAAAGATCCCAACCTGGTCTCAACGTCGTCACCCACTCAGCACACCCCCTTCCTGCACACATAATCCTAATCCTGCCTTTCTCCGTCAGGGCCCTATCCTACTAGGAAAAAAAGCATGCCGCTCAAAAAGGCCGATGCCAGGAAAATCGAGGAGACACTGCCGTTTTCCAAGTTTTTGCTGTCTACACGTCCCCGCCTCCGCTGGAAGGCCGCGTATGTGGCCGGGCTCCGAAGGCAAGGCCGAAATCCTGGCAGCCTGGGCCCCAGCGGTCCAATGGTTTATGGACGTGGGGACAGGGGTCGCCACTTTGCCACATACAGGAAGAATCCTTGGGCCCTTGACTGGCTCGCCATTCAGCTCCACGACGTCCACTACTGGCCCCGGCCTTTGGCCGGTGCCACATTGAACGTGTGCTCCGGAGCGATGTTTCTCCACCCGTCACTATCGTTCTGCCACCAGGGCATATGTGAGTGTGGGAGTCACCGCTTGTCACTGGCAGCAGTGTCACAAGTCACTAGACTTCCAGGCACCCGCTGACCTAGGCCGCCTTCTGCCCCAGGCAAAGTCCCGAATCCTTTATCCCAGATGCTGACACCTGGGCAGTGGCGGACATACATTTTTATCAACACAGAGGTCTGAGTGAGGGTTAGCAGGCCAGGTAGGTGAAGTGAAGGCCAGGTGGGCGGGGCTAAGGCTTCTTTGCCATCACCATGGAGACAGTCCCCCCAACGCAAGAGTGGGCGGAGCTTATGATGGGCCTGGTGACAAGACTGAGCCAATGGCAGAGATCCGGCCCACCAGGCAGATGACACAGGGCCCTCCAGTGTGACCTATGATACCTAGCGGACACAGGATTTGAGCACACCCTGGGAAAGGCTACGCAGGCACAAGGGAGGCCCTGGTGCGGACTGCTTCAGGGCACTGGCAGAGCAGGCCAGGTACCTCTTTCCCACTTCCCTGAGGATATCAGTACGCAAGGCAACCCCACTCAGCATCTCTTGCCTCTCTCTCTCTGTCTCTCTCTGGATGTGTTCATTCTCTGAAATCTCTTCCTTCTCCCCCTGAGTCACTTCACAGCTTGGAGTGCCTGACAGAGGGCCTAGAGACCAAAGAGCAAAGGGGGACGGCCTCTGGCTCTACTGCTTGCCCATGGGCAGAGAAGATCTGCTAGTCTATCTGGAAGGTCTAGAGAGTAGTCATTGATTGGGGAGCTACATCACGGGCGGACCCTGGCCAGGTGAAGTTTGCTGACACGTGGCAGCCTCTCTGGAGACTGCTAATTCCGCTGCTTACGTTGTATGCAAATACCCGGTGAGTGCCATGAGCAGAAAACATTGACACATACCTGCCAGAGGCCTACGCTGGCTCTGAAGAGTCCACCCTGCTCTCCAGCGACTCATCATCTCAGCACACACTTTGCACGCACACATGGAATTCCGTTCTCTCCACGAATGCCTTCCACCTGCTAGGAAACACAGGATGTCACTCAGCCAAAGGAGAGCACAGGCAAAGTCAACTGAAGCCCCCATTTGCAAGACTCTGCCCTCTGCTGGTCCACAGCCCCCGCTGGCACACAGCGTGTGCGTCACTTCTCCGAAGACAAGGCCGAAATCCGGGCATCCAAGGCCCCAGCAGTCCAGAGTCTGCGCATGGCGGCATATGGATCACCTCTTTGCCACGTACAGGAGGGAGGCCTGGGCCCTAGACTGGCTCCGCTAGAGCTCCACGACCTCAGCTATTTTCCCCGACCTTTGGCCCATGCCCTCGTGACTGTGTCGTCTCTAGTTACGCTTCTCCTCCGATCACACTGAATCCGCCACCCGCAGATACCTCAGCGTGGAAATCAACATCTATCACTGGCTGCACTGTCACAGGTCACTAGGTGTCTAGGCTCAGGCTGACCTTGGCTGTCTCCTGCCCAGGCAAGGAGCCTATTCCTTCAAAGGAAATGAGGACACGTGGTCACTGGCCGACATCCTTTCTTTCATCCACACAGCGGTCTAGATGAGGGTCAAGAGGCCAGGTAGGCCAGGTGAAGGCTGAGTGCGGGGCCTAAGGCTTCTTTCCCAATCACCGTGGAGACAGCCACCGGAAGGCTGGCGGGAACTTCTGACGGGGACGGGTCACAACCACTGAGCCAATAGGAGAGGTCCAGCCTAACCGGCCAGTTCCGCAGAGCCCTCCATTTTACCCGAGGACACGCAACGGCCCCTTGTGTCTTTGGCCACAAAATCCAGGCACCCAGGGAATAACTTCACAGTAGGCAACCCCTCATGTGGACACGTTTGACACACTGGGCCAGCAGGCAGGTACCACTCTTCCACTTACGCTAGGATATCGGTAGGCAAGGCGCCCTTCCTCAGCATCTATGGCCCCTCCCTCTGTGTGTTCATTCAGACAAATCTCTTCATTCTACCCAGAGACACATCACAAGTATCAGGGGCCTGAGAGAGAGCCTGGAGATGAAACGGGGTAGGCTTCTGGCTGTACCGCTTCCCCGTGGCTAGAGAATAGCAGCTAGTCTCTCTGGAAGGTCTTAGCTTCTGCTGATTCACATGGCAATACAGTAGGGGCGGACCACGGCCAGGTGGAGCTTCTGGGCAGATGCAACCTCCGAGGCGACGAATACTTCCGCTCCTGCTTTGTTTGGTGAAAACCTCCCCCCGCCAACTGGGATGGGCAGACAGCATTGACCCACACCTGCCAGGGGCCTTTCCTGGGACTAAAGATCCCAACCTGGTCTCAACGTCGTCACCCTCTCAGCACACCCCCTTCCTGCACACATAATCCTAATCCTGCCTTTCTCCGTCAGGGCCCTATCCTACTAGGAAAAAAAGCATGCCGCTCAAAAAGGCCGATGCCAGGAAAATCGAGGAGACACTGCCGTTTTCCAAGTTTTTGCTGTCTACACGTCCCCGCCTCCGCTGGAAGGCCGCGTATGTGGCCGGGCTCCGAAGGCAAGGCCGAAATCCTGGCAGCCTGGGCCCCAGCGGTCCAATGGTTTATGGACGTGGGGACAGGGGTCGCCACTTTGCCACATACAGGAAGAATCCTTGGGCCCTTGACTGGCTCGCCATTCAGCTCCACGACGTCCACTACTGGCCCCGGCCTTTGGCCGGTGCCACATTGAACGTGTGCTCCGGAGCGATGTTTCTCCACCCGTCACTATCGTTCTGCCACCAGGGCATATGTGAGTGTGGGAGTCACCGCTTGTCACTGGCAGCAGTGTCACAAGTCACTAGACTTCCAGGCACCCGCTGACCTAGGCCGCCTTCTGCCCCAGGCAAAGTCCCGAATCCTTTATCCCAGATGCTGACCCCTGGCAGTGGCGGACATACATTTTTATCAACACAGAGGTCTGAGTGAGGGTTAGCAGGCCAGGTAGGTGAAGTGAAGGCCAGGTGGGCGGGGCTAAGGCTTCTTTGCCATCACCATGGAGACAGTCCCCCCACCGCAAGAGTGGGCGGAGCTTATGATGGGCCTGGTGACAAGACTGAGCCAATGGCAGAGATCCGGCCCACCAGGCAGATGACACAGGGCCCTCCAGTGTGACCTATGATACCTAGCGGACACAGGATTTGAGCACACCCTGGGAAAGGCTACGCAGGCACAAGGGAGGCCCTGGTGCGGACTGCTTCAGGGCACTGGCAGAGCAGGCCAGGTACCTCTTTCCCACTTCCCTGAGGATATCAGTACGCAAGGCAACCCCACTCAGCATCTCTTGCCTCTCTCTCTCTGTCTCTCTCTGGATGTGTTCATTCTCTGAAATCTCTTCCTTCTCCCCCTGAGTCACTTCACAGCTTGGAGTGCCTGACAGAGGGCCTAGAGACCAAAGAGCAAAGGGGGACGGCCTCTGGCTCTACTGCTTGCCCATGGGCAGAGAAGATCTGCTAGTCTATCTGGAAGGTCTAGAGAGTAGTCATTGATTGGGGAGCTACATCACGGGCGGACCCTGGCCAGGTGAAGTTTGCTGACACGTGGCAGCCTCTCTGGAGACTGCTAATTCCGCTGCTTACGTTGTATGCAAATACCCGGTGAGTGCCATGAGCAGAAAACATTGACACATACCTGCCAGAGGCCTACGCTGGCTCTGAAGAGTCCACCCTGCTCTCCAGCGACTCATCATCTCAGCACACACTTTGCACGCACACATGGAATTCCGTTCTCTCCACGAATGCCTTCCACCTGCTAGGAAACACAGGATGTCACTCAGCCAAAGGAGAGCACAGGCAAAGTCAACTGAAGCCCCCATTTGCAAGACTCTGCCCTCTGCTGGTCCACAGCCCCCGCTGGCACACAGCGTGTGCGTCACTTCTCCGAAGACAAGGCCGAAATCCGGGCATCCAAGGCCCCAGCAGTCCAGAGTCTGCGCATGGCGGCATATGGATCACCTCTTTGCCACGTACAGGAGGGAGGCCTGGGCCCTAGACTGGCTCCGCTAGAGCTCCACGACCTCAGCTATTTTCCCCGACCTTTGGCCCATGCCCTCGTGACTGTGTCGTCTCTAGTTACGCTTCTCCTCCGATCACACTGAATCCGCCACCCGCAGATACCTCAGCGTGGAAATCAACATCTATCACTGGCTGCACTGTCACAGGTCACTAGGTGTCTAGGCTCAGGCTGACCTTGGCTGTCTCCTGCCCAGGGAAGGAGCCTATTCCTTCAAAGGAAATGAGGACACGTGGTCACTGGCCGACATCCTCTCTTTCATCCACACAGCGGTCTAGATGAGGGTCAAGAGGCCAGGTAGGCCAGGTGAAGGCTGAGTGCGGGGCCTAAGGCTTCTTTCCCAATCACCGTGGAGACAGCCACCGGAAGGCTGGCCGGAACTTCTGACGGGGACGGGTCACAACCACTGAGCCAATAGGAGAGGTCCAGCCTAACCGGCCAGTTCCGCAGAGCCCTCCATTTTACCCGAGGACACGCAACGGCCCCTTGTGTCTTTGGCCACAAAATCCAGGGCACCCAGGGAATAACTTCACAGTAGGCAACCCCTCATGTGGACACGTTCGACACACTGGGCCAGCAGGCAGGTACCACTCTTCCACTTACGCTAGGATATCGGTAGGCAAGGCGCCCTTCCTCAGCATCTATGGCCCCTCTCTCTGTGTGTTCATTCAGACAAATCTCTTCATTCTACCCAGAGACACATCACAAGTATCAGGGGCCTGAGAGAGAGCCTGGAGATGAAACGGGGTAGGCTTCTGGCTGTACCGCTTCCCCGTGGCTAGAGAATAGCAGCTAGTCTCTCTGGAAGGTCTTAGCTTCTGCTGATTCACATGGCAATACAGTAGGGGCGGACCACGGCCAGGTGGAGCTTCTGGGCAGATGCAACCTCCGAGGCGACGAATACTTCCGCTCCTGCTTTGTATGCTGAAAACCTCCCCCCGCCAACTGGGATGGGCAGACAGCATTGACCCACACTTGCCAGGGGCCTTTCCTGGGACTAAAGATCCCAACCTGGTCTCAACGTCGTCACCCACTCAGCACACACCCTTCCTGCACACATAATCCTAATCCTGCCTTCCTCCGTCAGGGCCCTATCCTACTAGGAAAAAAAGCATGCTGCTCAAAAAGGCCGATGCCAGGAAAATCGAGGAGACACTGCCGTTTTCCAAGTTTTTGCTGTCTACACGTCCCCGCCTCCGCTGGAAGGCCGCGTATGTGGCCGGGCTCCGAAGGCAAGGCCGAAATCCTGGCAGCCTGGGCCCCAGCGGTCCAATGGTTTATGGACGTGGGGACAGGGGTCGCCACTTTGCCACATACAGGAAGAATCCTTGGGCCCTTGACTGGCTCGCCATTCAGCTCCACGACGTCCACTACTGGCCCCGGCCTTTGGCCGGTGCCACATTGAACGTGTGCTCCGGAGCGATGTTTCTCCACCCGTCACTATCGTTCTGCCACCAGGGCATATGTGAGTGTGGGAGTCACCGCTTGTCACTGGCAGCAGTGTCACAAGTCACTAGACTTCCAGGCACCCGCTGACCTAGGCCGCCTTCTGCCCCAGGCAAAGTCCCGAATCCTTTATCCCAGATGCTCACACCTGGGCAGTGGCGGACATACATTTTTATCAACACAGAGGTCTGAGTGAGGGTTAGCAGGCCAGGTAGGTGAAGTGAAGGCCAGGTGGGCGGGGCTAAGGCTTCTTTGCCATCACCATGGAGACAGTCCCCCCACCGCAAGAGTGGGCGGAGCTTATGATGGGCCTGGTGACAAGACTGAGCCAATGGCAGAGATCCGGCCCACCAGGCAGATGACACAGGGCCCTCCAGTGTGACCTATGATACCTAGCGGACACAGGATTTGAGCACACCCTGGGAAAGGCTACGCAGGCACAAGGGAGGCCCTGGTGCGGACTGCTTCAGGGCACTGGCAGAGCAGGCCAGGTACCTCTTTCCCACTTCCCTGAGGATATCAGTACGCAAGGCAACCCCACTCAGCATCTCTTGCCTCTCTCTCTCTGTCTCTCTCTGGATGTGTTCATTCTCTGAAATCTCTTCCTTCTCCCCCTGAGTCACTTCACAGCTTGGAGTGCCTGACAGAGGGCCTAGAGACCAAAGAGCAAAGGGGGACGGCCTCTGGCTCTACTGTTGCCCATGGGCAGAGAAGATCTGCTAGTCTATCTGGAAGGTCTAGAGAGTAGTCATTGATTGGGGAGCTACATCACGGGCGGACCCTGGCCAGGTGAAGTTTGCTGACACGTGGCAGCCTCTCTGGAGACTGCTAATTCCGCTGCTTACGTTGTATGCAAATACCCGGTGAGTGCCATGAGCAGAAAACATTGACACATACCTGCCAGAGGCCTACGCTGGCTCTGAAGAGTCCACCCTGCTCTCCAGCGACTCATCATCTCAGCACACACTTTGCACGCACACATGGAATTCCGTTCTCTCCACGAATGCCTTCCACCTGCTAGGAAACACAGGATGTCACTCAGCCAAAGGAGAGCACAGGCAAAGTCAACTGAAGCCCCCATTTGCAAGACTCTGCCCTCTGCTGGTCCACAGCCCCCGCTGGCACACAGCGTGTGCGTCACTTCTCCGAAGACAAGGCCGAAATCCGGGCATCCAAGGCCCCAGCAGTCCAGAGTCTGCGCATGGCGGCATATGGATCACCTCTTTGCCACGTACAGGAGGGAGGCCTGGGCCCTGGACTGGCTCCGCTAGAGCTCCACGACCTCAGCTATTTTCCCCGACCTTTGGCCCGTGCCCTCGTGACTGTGTCATCTCTAGTTACGCTTCTCCTCCGATCACACTGAATCCGCCACCCGCAGATACCTCAGCGTGGAAATCAACATCTATCACTGGCTGCACTGTCACAGGTCACTAGGTGTCTAGGCTCAGGCTGACCTTGGCTGTCTCCTGCCCAGGCAAGGAGCCTATTCCTTCAAAGGAAATGAGGACACGTGGTCACTGGCCGACATCCTTTCTTTCATCCACACAGCGGTCTAGATGAGGGTCAAGAGGCCAGGTAGGCCAGGTGAAGGCTGAGTGCGGGGCCTAAGGCTTCTTTCCCAATCACCGTGGAGACAGCCACCGGAAGGCTGGCCGGAACTTCTGACGGGGACGGGTCACAACCACTGAGCCAATAGGAGAGGTCCAGCCTAACCGGCCAGTTCCGCAGAGCCCTCCATTTTACCCGAGGACACGCAACGGCCCCTTGTGTCTTTGGCCACAAAATCCAGGGCACCCAGGGAATAACTTCACAGTAGGCAACCCCTCATGTGGACACGTTTGACACACTGGGCCAGCAGGCAGGTACCACTCTTCCACTTACGCTAGGATATCGGTAGGCAAGGCGCCCTTCCTCAGCATCTATGGCCCCTCCCTCTGTGTGTTCATTCAGACAAATCTCTTCATTCTACCCAGAGACACATCACAAGTATCAGGGGCCTGAGAGAGAGCCTGGAGATGAAACGGGGTAGGCTTCTGGCTGTACCGCTTCCCCGTGGCTAGAGAATAGCAGCTAGTCTCTCTGGAAGGTCTTAGCTTCTGCTGATTCACATGGCAATACAGTAGGGGCGGACCACGGCCAGGTGGAGCTTCTGGGCAGATGCAACCTCCGAGGCGACGAATACTTCCGCTCCTGCTTTGTTTGGTGAAAACCTCCCCCCGCCAACTGGGATGGGCAGACAGCATTGACCCACACCTGCCAGGGGCCTTTCCTGGGACTAAAGATCCCAACCTGGTCTCAACGTCGTCACCCTCTCAGCACACCCCCTTCCTGCACACATAATCCTAATCCTGCCTTTCTCCGTCAGGGCCCTATCCTACTAGGAAAAAAAGCATGCCGCTCAAAAAGGCCGATGCCAGGAAAATCGAGGAGACACTGCCGTTTTCCAAGTTTTTGCTGTCTACACGTCCCCGCCTCCGCTGGAAGGCCGCGTATGTGGCCGGGCTCCGAAGGCAAGGCCGAAATCCTGGCAGCCTGGGCCCCAGCGGTCCAATGGTTTATGGACGTGGGGACAGGGGTCGCCACTTTGCCACATACAGGAAGAATCCTTGGGCCCTTGACTGGCTCGCCATTCAGCTCCACGACGTCCACTACTGGCCCCGGCCTTTGGCCGGTGCCACATTGAACGTGTGCTCCGGAGCGATGTTTCTCCACCCGTCACTATCGTTCTGCCACCAGGGCATATGTGAGTGTGGGAGTCACCGCTTGTCACTGGCAGCAGTGTCACAAGTCACTAGACTTCCAGGCACCCGCTGACCTAGGCCGCCTTCTGCCCCAGGCAAAGTCCCGAATCCTTTATCCCAGATGCTGACACCTGGGCAGTGGCGGACATACATTTTTATCAACACAGAGGTCTGAGTGAGGGTTAGCAGGCCAGGTAGGTGAAGTGAAGGCCAGGTGGGCGGGGCTAAGGCTTCTTTGCCATCACCATGGAGACAGTCCCCCCACCGCAAGAGTGGGCGGAGCTTATGATGGGCCTGGTGACAAGACTGAGCCAATGGCAGAGATCCGGCCCACCAGGCAGATGACACAGGGCCCTCCAGTGTGACCTATGATACCTAGCGGACACAGGATTTGAGCACACCCTGGGAAAGGCTACGCAGGCACAAGGGAGGCCCTGGTGCGGACTGCTTCAGGGCACTGGCAGAGCAGGCCAGGTACCTCTTTCCCACTTCCCTGAGGATATCAGTACGCAAGGCAACCCCACTCAGCATCTCTTGCCTCTCTCTCTCTGTCTCTCTCTGGATGTGTTCATTCTCTGAAATCTCTTCCTTCTCCCCCTGAGTCACTTCACAGCTTGGAGTGCCTGACAGAGGGCCTAGAGACCAAAGAGCAAAGGGGGACGGCCTCTGGCTCTACTGTTGCCCATGGGCAGAGAAGATCTGCTAGTCTATCTGGAAGGTCTAGAGAGTAGTCATTGATTGGGGAGCTACATCACGGGCGGACCCTGGCCAGGTGAAGTTTGCTGACACGTGGCAGCCTCTCTGGAGACTGCTAATTCCGCTGCTTACGTTGTATGCAAATACCCGGTGAGTGCCATGAGCAGAAAACATTGACACATACCTGCCAGAGGCCTACGCTGGCTCTGAAGAGTCCACCCTGCTCTCCAGCGACTCATCATCTCAGCACACACTTTGCACGCACACATGGAATTCCGTTCTCTCCACGAATGCCTTCCACCTGCTAGGAAACACAGGATGTCACTCAGCCAAAGGAGAGCACAGGCAAAGTCAACTGAAGCCCCCATTTGCAAGACTCTGCCCTCTGCTGGTCCACAGCCCCCGCTGGCACACAGCGTGTGCGTCACTTCTCCGAAGACAAGGCCGAAATCCGGGCATCCAAGGCCCCAGCAGTCCAGAGTCTGCGCATGGCGGCATATGGATCACCTCTTTGCCACGTACAGGAGGGAGGCCTGGGCCCTGGACTGGCTCCGCTAGAGCTCCACGACCTCAGCTATTTTCCCCGACCTTTGGCCCATGCCCTCGTGACTGTGTCGTCTCTAGTTACGCTTCTCCTCCGATCACACTGAATCCGCCACCCGCAGATACCTCAGCGTGGAAATCAACATCTATCACTGGCTGCACTGTCACAGGTCACTAGGTGTCTAGGCTCAGGCTGACCTTGGCTGTCTCCTGCCCAGGGAAGGAGCCTATTCCTTCAAAGGAAATGAGGACACGTGGTCACTGGCCGACATCCTTTCTTTCATCCACACAGCAGTCTAGATGAGGGTCAAGAGGCCAGGTAGGCCAGGTGAAGGCTGAGTGCGGGGCCTAAGGCTTCTTTCCCAATCACCGTGGAGACAGCCACCGGAAGGCTGGCCGGAACTTCTGACGGGGACGGGTCACAACCACTGAGCCAATAGGAGAGGTCCAGCCTAACCGGCCAGTTCCGCAGAGCCCTCCATTTTACCCGAGGACACGCAACGGCCCCTTGTGTCTTTGGCCACAAAATCCAGGGCACCCAGGGAATAACTTCACAGTAGGCAACCCCTCATGTGGACACGTTTGACACACTGGGCCAGCAGGCAGGTACCACTCTTCCACTTACGCTAGGATATCGGTAGGCAAGGCGCCCTTCCTCAGCATCTATGGCCCCTCCCTCTGTGTGTTCATTCAGACAAATCTCTTCATTCTACCCAGAGACACATCACAAGTATCAGGGGCCTGAGAGAGAGCCTGGAGATGAAACGGGGTAGGCTTCTGGCTGTACCGCTTCCCCGTGGCTAGAGAATAGCAGCTAGTCTCTCTGGAAGGTCTTAGCTTCTGCTGATTCACATGGCAATACAGTAGGGGCGGACCACGGCCAGGTGGAGCTTCTGGGCAGATGCAACCTCCGAGGCGACGAATACTTCCGCTCCTGCTTTGTTTGGTGAAAACCTCCCCCCGCCAACTGGGATGGGCAGACAGCATTGACCCACACCTGCCAGGGGCCTTTCCTGGGACTAAAGATCCCAACCTGGTCTCAACGTCGTCACCCTCTCAGCACACCCCCTTCCTGCACACATAATCCTAATCCTGCCTTTCTCCGTCAGGGCCCTATCCTACTAGGAAAAAAAGCATGCCGCTCAAAAAGGCCGATGCCAGGAAAATCGAGGAGACACTGCCGTTTTCCAAGTTTTTGCTGTCTACACGTCCCCGCCTCCGCTGGAAGGCCGCGTATGTGGCCGGGCTCCGAAGGCAAGGCCGAAATCCTGGCAGCCTGGGCCCCAGCGGTCCAATGGTTTATGGACGTGGGGACAGGGGTCGCCACTTTGCCACATACAGGAAGAATCCTTGGGCCCTTGACTGGCTCGCCATTCAGCTCCACGACGTCCACTACTGGCCCCGGCCTTTGGCCGGTGCCACATTGAACGTGTGCTCCGGAGCGATGTTTCTCCACCCGTCACTATCGTTCTGCCACCAGGGCATATGTGAGTGTGGGAGTCACCGCTTGTCACTGGCAGCAGTGTCACAAGTCACTAGACTTCCAGGCACCCGCTGACCTAGGCCGCCTTCTGCCCCAGGCAAAGTCCCGAATCCTTTATCCCAGATGCTGACACCTGGGCAGTGGCGGACATACATTTTTATCAACACAGAGGTCTGAGTGAGGGTTAGCAGGCCAGGTAGGTGAAGTGAAGGACAGGTGGGCGGGGCTAAGGCTTCTTTGCCATCACCATGGAGACAGTCCCCCCACCGCAAGAGTGGGCGGAGCTTATGATGGGCCTGGTGACAAGACTGAGCCAATGGCAGAGATCCGGCCCACCAGGCAGATGACACAGGGCCCTCCAGTGTGACCTATGATACCTAGCGGACACAGGATTTGAGCACACCCTGGGAAAGGCTACGCAGGCACAAGGGAGGCCCTGGTGCGGACTGCTTCAGGGCACTGGCAGAGCAGGCCAGGTACCTCTTTCCCACTTCCCTGAGGATATCAGTACGCAAGGCAACCCCACTCAGCATCTCTTGCCTCTCTCTCTCTGTCTCTCTCTGGATGTGTTCATTCTCTGAAATCTCTTCCTTCTCCCCCTGAGTCACTTCACAGCTTGGAGTGCCTGACAGAGGGCCTAGAGACCAAAGAGCAAAGGGGGACGGCCTCTGGCTCTACTGCTTGCCCATGGGCAGAGAAGATCTGCTAGTCTATCTGGAAGGTCTAGAGAGTAGTCATTGATTGGGGAGCTACATCACGGGCGGACCCTGGCCAGGTGAAGTTTGCTGACACGTGGCAGCCTCTCTGGAGACTGCTAATTCCGCTGCTTACGTTGTATGCAAATACCCGGTGAGTGCCATGAGCAGAAAACATTGACACATACCTGCCAGAGGCCTACGCTGGCTCTGAAGAGTCCACCCTGCTCTCCAGCGACTCATCATCTCAGCACACACTTTGCACGCACACATGGAATTCCGTTCTCTCCACGAATGCCTTCCACCTGCTAGGAAACACAGGATGTCACTCAGCCAAAGGAGAGCACAGGCAAAGTCAACTGAAGCCCCCATTTGCAAGACTCTGCCCTCTGCTGGTCCACAGCCCCCGCTGGCACACAGCGTGTGCGTCACTTCTCCGAAGACAAGGCCGAAATCCGGGCATCCAAGGCCCCAGCAGTCCAGAGTCTGCGCATGGCGGCATATGGATCACCTCTTTGCCACGTACAGGAGGGAGGCCTGGGCCCTAGACTGGCTCCGCTAGAGCTCCACGACCTCAGCTATTTTCCCCGACCTTTGGCCCATGCCCTCGTGACTGTGTCGTCTCTAGTTACGCTTCTCCTCCGATCACACTGAATCCGCCACCCGCAGATACCTCAGCGTGGAAATCAACATCTATCACTGGCTGCACTGTCACAGGTCACTAGGTGTCTAGGCTCAGGCTGACCTTGGCTGTCTCCTGCCCAGGCAAGGAGCCTATTCCTTCAAAGGAAATGAGGACACGTGGTCACTGGCCGACATCCTTTCTTTCATCCACACAGCGGTCTAGATGAGGGTCAAGAGGCCAGGTAGGCCAGGTGAAGGCTGAGTGCGGGGCCTAAGGCTTCTTTCCCAATCACCGTGGAGACAGCCACCGGAAGGCTGGCCGGAACTTCTGACGGGGACGGGTCACAACCACTGAGCCAATAGGAGAGGTCCAGCCTAACCGGCCAGTTCCGCAGAGCCCTCCATTTTACCCGAGGACACGCAACGGCCCCTTGTGTCTTTGGCCACAAAATCCAGGGCACCCAGGGAATAACTTCACAGTAGGCAACCCCTCATGTGGACACGTTCGACACACTGGGCCAGCAGGCAGGTACCACTCTTCCACTTACGCTAGGATATCGGTAGGCAAGGCGCCCTTCCTCAGCATCTATGGCCCCTCTCTCTGTGTGTTCATTCAGACAAATCTCTTCATTCTACCCAGAGACACATCACAAGTATCAGGGGCCTGAGAGAGAGCCTGGAGATGAAACGGGGTAGGCTTCTGGCTGTACCGCTTCCCCGTGGCTAGAGAATAGCAGCTAGTCTCTCTGGAAGGTCTTAGCTTCTGCTGATTCACATGGCAATACAGTAGGGGCGGACCACGGCCAGGTGGAGCTTCTGGGCAGATGCAACCTCCGAGGCGACGAATACTTCCGCTCCTGCTTTGTATGCTGAAAACCTCCCCCCGCCAACTGGGATGGGCAGACAGCATTGACCCACACCTGCCAGGGGCCTTTCCTGGGACTAAAGATCCCAACCTGGTCTCAACGTCGTCACCCTCTCAGCACACACCCTTCCTGCACACATAATCCTAATCCTGCCTTCCTCCGTCAGGGCCCTATCCTACTAGGAAAAAAAGCATGCCGCTCAAAAAGGCTGATGCCAGGAAAATCGAGGAGACACTGCCGTTTTCCAAGTTTTTGCTGTCTACACGTCCCCGCCTCCGCTGGAAGGCCGCGTATGTGGCCGGGCTCCGAAGGCAAGGCCGAAATCCTGGCAGCCTGGGCCCCAGCGGTCCAATGGTTTATGGACGTGGGGACAGGGGTCGCCACTTTGCCACATACAGGAAGAATCCTTGGGCCCTTGACTGGCTCGCCATTCAGCTCCACGACGTCCACTACTGGCCCCGGCCTTTGGCCGGTGCCACATTGAACGTGTGCTCTGGAGCGATGTTTCTCCACCCGTCACTATCGTTCTGCCACCAGGGCATATGTGAGTGTGGGAGTCACCGCTTGTCACTGGCAGCAGTGTCACAAGTCACTAGACTTCCAGGCACCCGCTGACCTAGGCCGCCTTCTGCCCCAGGCAAAGTCCCGAATCCTTTATCCCAGATGCTGACACCTGGGCAGTGGCGGACATACATTTTTATCAACACAGAGGTCTGAGTGAGGGTTAGCAGGCCAGGTAGGTGAAGTGAAGGCCAGGTGGGCGGGGCTAAGGCTTCTTTGCCATCACCATGGAGACAGTCCCCCCACCGCAAGAGTGGGCGGAGCTTATGATGGGCCTGGTGACAAGACTGAGCCAATGGCAGAGATCCGGCCCACCAGGCAGATGACACAGGGCCCTCCAGTGTGACCTATGATACCTAGCGGACACAGGATTTGAGCACACCCTGGGAAAGGCTACGCAGGCACAAGGGAGGCCCTGGTGCGGACTGCTTCAGGGCACTGGCAGAGCAGGCCAGGTACCTCTTTCCCACTTCCCTGAGGATATCAGTACGCAAGGCAACCCCACTCAGCATCTCTTGCCTCTCTCTCTCTGTCTCTCTCTGGATGTGTTCATTCTCTGAAATCTCTTCCTTCTCCCCCTGAGTCACTTCACAGCTTGGAGTGCCTGACAGAGGGCCTAGAGACCAAAGAGCAAAGGGGGACGGCCTCTGGCTCTACTGTTGCCCATGGGCAGAGAAGATCTGCTAGTCTATCTGGAAGGTCTAGAGAGTAGTCATTGATTGGGGAGCTACATCACGGGCGGACCCTGGCCAGGTGAAGTTTGCTGACACGTGGCAGCCTCTCTGGAGACTGCTAATTCCGCTGCTTACGTTGTATGCAAATACCCGGTGAGTGCCATGAGCAGAAAACATTGACACATACCTGCCAGAGGCCTACGCTGGCTCTGAAGAGTCCACCCTGCTCTCCAGCGACTCATCATCTCAGCACACACTTTGCACGCACACATGGAATTCCGTTCTCTCCACGAATGCCTTCCACCTGCTAGGAAACACAGGATGTCACTCAGCCAAAGGAGAGCACAGGCAAAGTCAACTGAAGCCCCCATTTGCAAGACTCTGCCCTCTGCTGGTCCACAGCCCCCGCTGGCACACAGCGTGTGCGTCACTTCTCCGAAGACAAGGCCGAAATCCGGGCATCCAAGGCCCCAGCAGTCCAGAGTCTGCGCATGGCGGCATATGGATCACCTCTTTGCCACGTACAGGAGGGAGGCCTGGGCCCTGGACTGGCTCCGCTAGAGCTCCACGACCTCAGCTATTTTCCCCGACCTTTGGCCCGTGCCCTCGTGACTGTGTCATCTCTAGTTACGCTTCTCCTCCGATCACACTGAATCCGCCACCCGCAGATACCTCAGCGTGGAAATCAACATCTATCACTGGCTGCACTGTCACAGGTCACTAGGTGTCTAGGCTCAGGCTGACCTTGGCTGTCTCCTGCCCAGGCAAGGAGCCTATTCCTTCAAAGGAAATGAGGACACGTGGTCACTGGCCGACATCCTTTCTTTCATCCACACAGCGGTCTAGATGAGGGTCAAGAGGCCAGGTAGGCCAGGTGAAGGCTGAGTGCGGGGCCTAAGGCTTCTTTCCCAATCACCGTGGAGACAGCCACCGGAAGGCTGGCCGGAACTTCTGACGGGGACGGGTCACAACCACTGAGCCAATAGGAGAGGTCCAGCCTAACCGGCCAGTTCCGCAGAGCCCTCCATTTTACCCGAGGACACGCAACGGCCCCTTGTGTCTTTGGCCACAAAATCCAGGGCACCCAGGGAATAACTTCACAGTAGGCAACCCCTCATGTGGACACGTTTGACACACTGGGCCAGCAGGCAGGTACCACTCTTCCACTTACGCTAGGATATCGGTAGGCAAGGCGCCCTTCCTCAGCATCTATGGCCCCTCCCTCTGTGTGTTCATTCAGACAAATCTCTTCATTCTACCCAGAGACACATCACAAGTATCAGGGGCCTGAGAGAGAGCCTGGAGATGAAACGGGGTAGGCTTCTGGCTGTACCGCTTCCCCGTGGCTAGAGAATAGCAGCTAGTCTCTCTGGAAGGTCTTAGCTTCTGCTGATTCACATGGCAATACAGTAGGGGCGGACCACGGCCAGGTGGAGCTTCTGGGCAGATGCAACCTCCGAGGCGACGAATACTTCCGCTCCTGCTTTGTTTGGTGAAAACCTCCCCCCGCCAACTGGGATGGGCAGACAGCATTGACCCACACCTGCCAGGGGCCTTTCCTGGGACTAAAGATCCCAACCTGGTCTCAACGTCGTCACCCTCTCAGCACACCCCCTTCCTGCACACATAATCCTAATCCTGCCTTTCTCCGTCAGGGCCCTATCCTACTAGGAAAAAAAGCATGCCGCTCAAAAAGGCCGATGCCAGGAAAATCGAGGAGACACTGCCGTTTTCCAAGTTTTTGCTGTCTACACGTCCCCGCCTCCGCTGGAAGGCCGCGTATGTGGCCGGGCTCCGAAGGCAAGGCCGAAATCCTGGCAGCCTGGGCCCCAGCGGTCCAATGGTTTATGGACGTGGGGACAGGGGTCGCCACTTTGCCACATACAGGAAGAATCCTTGGGCCCTTGACTGGCTCGCCATTCAGCTCCACGACGTCCACTACTGGCCCCGGCCTTTGGCCGGTGCCACATTGAACGTGTGCTCCGGAGCGATGTTTCTCCACCCGTCACTATCGTTCTGCCACCAGGGCATATGTGAGTGTGGGAGTCACCGCTTGTCACTGGCAGCAGTGTCACAAGTCACTAGACTTCCAGGCACCCGCTGACCTAGGCCGCCTTCTGCCCCAGGCAAAGTCCCGAATCCTTTATCCCAGATGCTGACACCTGGGCAGTGGCGGACATACATTTTTATCAACACAGAGGTCTGAGTGAGGGTTAGCAGGCCAGGTAGGTGAAGTGAAGGCCAGGTGGGCGGGGCTAAGGCTTCTTTGCCATCACCATGGAGACAGTCCCCCCACCGCAAGAGTGGGCGGAGCTTATGATGGGCCTGGTGACAAGACTGAGCCAATGGCAGAGATCCGGCCCACCAGGCAGATGACACAGGGCCCTCCAGTGTGACCTATGATACCTAGCCGACACAGGATTTGAGCACACCCTGGGAAAGGCTACGCAGGCACAAGGGAGGCCCTGGTGCGGACTGCTTCAGGGCACTGGCAGAGCAGGCCAGGTACCTCTTTCCCACTTCCCTGAGGATATCAGTACGCAAGGCAACCCCACTCAGCATCTCTTGCCTCTCTCTCTCTGTCTCTCTCTGGATGTGTTCATTCTCTGAAATCTCTTCCTTCTCCCCCTGAGTCACTTCACAGCTTGGAGTGCCTGACAGAGGGCCTAGAGACCAAAGAGCAAAGGGGGACGGCCTCTGGCTCTACTGCTTGCCCATGGGCAGAGAAGATCTGCTAGTCTATCTGGAAGGTCTAGAGAGTAGCCATTGATTGGGGAGCTACATCACGGGCGGACCCTGGCCAGGTGAAGTTTGCTGACACGTGGCAGCCTCTCTGGAGACTGCTAATTCCGCTGCTTACGTTGTATGCAAATACCCGGTGAGTGCCATGAGCAGAAAACATTGACACATACCTGCCAGAGGCCTACGCTGGCTCTGAAGAGTCCACCCTGCTCTCCAGCGACTCATCATCTCAGCACACACTTTGCACGCACACATGGAATTCCGTTCTCTCCACGAATGCCTTCCACCTGCTAGGAAACACAGGATGTCACTCAGCCAAAGGAGAGCACAGGCAAAGTCAACTGAAGCCCCCATTTGCAAGACTCTGCCCTCTGCTGGTCCACAGCCCCCGCTGGCACACAGCGTGTGCGTCACTTCTCCGAAGACAAGGCCGAAATCCGGGCATCCAAGGCCCCAGCAGTCCAGAGTCTGCGCATGGCGGCATATGGATCACCTCTTTGCCACGTACAGGAGGGAGGCCTGGGCCCTAGACTGGCTCCGCTAGAGCTCCACGACCTCAGCTATTTTCCCCGACCTTTGGCCCATGCCCTCGTGACTGTGTCGTCTCTAGTTACGCTTCTCCTCCGATCACACTGAATCCGCCACCCGCAGATACCTCAGCGTGGAAATCAACATCTATCACTGGCTGCACTGTCACAGGTCACTAGGTGTCTAGGCTCAGGCTGACCTTGGCTGTCTCCTGCCCAGGCAAGGAGCCTATTCCTTCAAAGGAAATGAGGACACGTGGTCACTGGCCGACATCCTTTCTTTCATCCACACAGCGGTCTAGATGAGGGTCAAGAGGCCAGGTAGGCCAGGTGAAGGCTGAGTGCGGGGCCTAAGGCTTCTTTCCCAATCACCGTGGAGACAGCCACCGGAAGGCTGGCCGGAACTTCTGACGGGGACGGGTCACAACCACTGAGCCAATAGGAGAGGTCCAGCCTAACCGGCCAGTTCCGCAGAGCCCTCCATTTTACCCGAGGACACGCAACGGCCCCTTGTGTCTTTGGCCACAAAATCCAGGGCACCCAGGGAATAACTTCACAGTAGGCAACCCCTCATGTGGACACGTTCGACACACTGGGCCAGCAGGCAGGTACCACTCTTCCACTTACGCTAGGATATCGGTAGGCAAGGCGCCCTTCCTCAGCATCTATGGCCCCTCTCTCTGTGTGTTCATTCAGACAAATCTCTTCATTCTACCCAGAGACACATCACAAGTATCAGGGGCCTGAGAGAGAGCCTGGAGATGAAACGGGGTAGGCTTCTGGCTGTACCGCTTCCCCGTGGCTAGAGAATAGCAGCTAGTCTCTCTGGAAGGTCTTAGCTTCTGCTGATTCACATGGCAATACAGTAGGGGCGGACCCCGGCCAGGTGGAGCTTCTGGGCAGATGCAACCTCCGAGGCGACGAATACTTCCGCTCCTGCTTTGTATGCTGAAAACCTCCCCCCGCCAACTGGGATGGGCAGACAGCATTGACCCACACTTGCCAGGGGCCTTTCCTGGGACTAAAGATCCCAACCTGGTCTCAACGTCGTCACCCACTCAGCACACACCCTTCCTGCACACATAATCCTAATCCTGCCTTCCTCCGTCAGGGCCCTATCCTACTAGGAAAAAAAGCATGCTGCTCAAAAAGGCCGATGCCAGGAAAATCGAGGAGACACTGCCGTTTTCCAAGTTTTTGCTGTCTACACGTCCCCGCCTCCGCTGGAAGGCCGCGTATGTGGCCGGGCTCCGAAGGCAAGGCCGAAATCCTGGCAGCCTGGGCCCCAGCGGTCCAATGGTTTATGGACGTGGGGACAGGGGTCGCCACTTTGCCACATACAGGAAGAATCCTTGGGCCCTTGACTGGCTCGCCATTCAGCTCCACGACGTCCACTACTGGCCCCGGCCTTTGGCCGGTGCCACATTGAACGTGTGCTCCGGAGCGATGTTTCTCCACCCGTCACTATCGTTCTGCCACCAGGGCATATGTGAGTGTGGGAGTCACCGCTTGTCACTGGCAGCAGTGTCACAAGTCACTAGACTTCCAGGCACCCGCTGACCTAGGCCGCCTTCTGCCCCAGGCAAAGTCCCGAATCCTTTATCCCAGATGCTGACACCTGGGCAGTGGCGGACATACATTTTTATCAACACAGAGGTCTGAGTGAGGGTTAGCAGGCCAGGTAGGTGAAGTGAAGGCCAGGTGGGCGGGGCTAAGGCTTCTTTGCCATCACCATGGAGACAGTCCCCCCACCGCAAGAGTGGGCGGAGCTTATGATGGGCCTGGTGACAAGACTGAGCCAATGGCAGAGATCCGGCCCACCAGGCAGATGACACAGGGCCCTCCAGTGTGACCTATGATACCTAGCGGACACAGGATTTGAGCACACCCTGGGAAAGGCTACGCAGGCACAAGGGAGGCCCTGGTGCGGACTGCTTCAGGGCACTGGCAGAGCAGGCCAGGTACCTCTTTCCCACTTCCCTGAGGATATCAGTACGCAAGGCAACCCCACTCAGCATCTCTTGCCTCTCTCTCTCTGTCTCTCTCTGGATGTGTTCATTCTCTGAAATCTCTTCCTTCTCCCCCTGAGTCACTTCACAGCTTGGAGTGCCTGACAGAGGGCCTAGAGACCAAAGAGCAAAGGGGGACGGCCTCTGGCTCTACTGCTTGCCCATGGGCAGAGAAGATCTGCTAGTCTATCTGGAAGGTCTAGAGAGTAGTCATTGATTGGTGAGCTACATCACGGGCGGACCCTGGCCAGGTGAAGTTTGCTGACACGTGGCAGCCTCTCTGGAGACTGCTAATTCCGCTGCTTACGTTGTATGCAAATACCCGGTGAGTGCCATGAGCAGAAAACATTGACACATACCTGCCAGAGGCCTACGCTGGCTCTGAAGAGTCCACCCTGCTCTCCAGCGACTCATCATCTCAGCACACACTTTGCACGCACACATGGAATTCCGTTCTCTCCACGAATGCCTTCCACCTGCTAGGAAACACAGGATGTCACTCAGCCAAAGGAGAGCACAGGCAAAGTCAACTGAAGCCCCCATTTGCAAGACTCTGCCCTCTGCTGGTCCACAGCCCCCGCTGGCACACAGCGTGTGCGTCACTTCTCCGAAGACAAGGCCGAAATCCGGGCATCCAAGGCCCCAGCAGTCCAGAGTCTGCGCATGGCGGCATATGGATCACCTCTTTGCCACGTACAGGAGGGAGGCCTGGGCCCTAGACTGGCTCCGCTAGAGCTCCACGACCTCAGCTATTTTCCCCGACCTTTGGCCCATGCCCTCGTGACTGTGTCGTCTCTAGTTACGCTTCTCCTCCGATCACACTGAATCCGCCACCCGCAGATACCTCAGCGTGGAAATCAACATCTATCACTGGCTGCACTGTCACAGGTCACTAGGTGTCTAGGCTCAGGCTGACCTTGGCTGTCTCCTGCCCAGGCAAGGAGCCTATTCCTTCAAAGGAAATGAGGACACGTGGTCACTGGCCGACATCCTTTCTTTCATCCACACAGCGGTCTAGATGAGGGTCAAGAGGCCAGGTAGGCCAGGTGAAGGCTGAGTGCGGGGCCTAAGGCTTCTTTCCCAATCACCGTGGAGACAGCCACCGGAAGGCTGGCGGGAACTTCTGACGGGGACGGGTCACAACCACTGAGCCAATAGGAGAGGTCCAGCCTAACCGGCCAGTTCCGCAGAGCCCTCCATTTTACCTGAGGACACGCAACGGCCCCTTGTGTCTTTGGCCACAAAATCCAGGGCACCCAGGGAATAACTTCACAGTAGGCAACCCCTCATGTGGACACGTTCGACACACTGGGCCAGCAGGCAGGTACCACTCTTCCACTTACGCTAGGATATCGGTAGGCAAGGCGCCCTTCCTCAGCATCTATGGCCCCTCTCTCTGTGTGTTCATTCAGACAAATCTCTTCATTCTACCCAGAGACACATCACAAGTATCAGGGGCCTGAGAGAGAGCCTGGAGATGAAACGGGGTAGGCTTCTGGCTGTACCGCTTCCCCGTGGCTAGAGAATAGCAGCTAGTCTCTCTGGAAGGTCTTAGCTTCTGCTGATTCACATGGCAATACAGTAGGGGCGGACCCCGGCCAGGTGGAGCTTCTGGGCAGATGCAACCTCCGAGGCGACGAATACTTCCGCTCCTGCTTTGTATGCTGAAAACCTCCCCCCGCCAACTGGGATGGGCAGACAGCATTGACCCACACTTGCCAGGGGCCTTTCCTGGGACTAAAGATCCCAACCTGGTCTCAACGTCGTCACCCACTCAGCACACACCCTTCCTGCACACATAATCCTAATCCTGCCTTCCTCCGTCAGGGCCCTATCCTACTAGGAAAAAAAGCATGCTGCTCAAAAAGGCCGATGCCAGGAAAATCGAGGAGACACTGCCGTTTTCCAAGTTTTTGCTGTCTACACGTCCCCGCCTCCGCTGGAAGGCCGCGTATGTGGCCGGGCTCCGAAGGCAAGGCCGAAATCCTGGCAGCCTGGGCCCCAGCGGTCCAATGGTTTATGGACGTGGGGACAGGGGTCGCCACTTTGCCACATACAGGAAGAATCCTTGGGCCCTTGACTGGCTCGCCATTCAGCTCCACGACGTCCACTACTGGCCCCGGCCTTTGGCCGGTGCCACATTGAACGTGTGCTCCGGAGCGATGTTTCTCCACCCGTCACTATCGTTCTGCCACCAGGGCATATGTGAGTGTGGGAGTCACCGCTTGTCACTGGCAGCAGTGTCACAAGTCACTAGACTTCCAGGCACCCGCTGACCTAGGCCGCCTTCTGCCCCAGGCAAAGTCCCGAATCCTTTATCCCAGATGCTCACACCTGGGCAGTGGCGGACATACATTTTTATCAACACAGAGGTCTGAGTGAGGGTTAGCAGGCCAGGTAGGTGAAGTGAAGGCCAGGTGGGCGGGGCTAAGGCTTCTTTGCCATCACCATGGAGACAGTCCCCCCACCGCAAGAGTGGGCGGAGCTTATGATGGGCCTGGTGACAAGACTGAGCCAATGGCAGAGATCCGGCCCACCAGGCAGATGACACAGGGCCCTCCAGTGTGACCTATGATACCTAGCGGACACAGGATTTGAGCACACCCTGGGAAAGGCTACGCAGGCACAAGGGAGGCCCTGGTGCGGACTGCTTCAGGGCACTGGCAGAGCAGGCCAGGTACCTCTTTCCCACTTCCCTGAGGATATCAGTACGCAAGGCAACCCCACTCAGCATCTCTTGCCTCTCTCTCTCTGTCTCTCTCTGGATGTGTTCATTCTCTGAAATCTCTTCCTTCTCCCCCTGAGTCACTTCACAGCTTGGAGTGCCTGACAGAGGGCCTAGAGACCAAAGAGCAAAGGGGGACGGCCTCTGGCTCTACTGCTTGCCCATGGGCAGAGAAGATCTGCTAGTCTATCTGGAAGGTCTAGAGAGTAGTCATTGATTGGTGAGCTACATCACGGGCGGACCCTGGCCAGGTGAAGTTTGCTGACACGTGGCAGCCTCTCTGGAGACTGCTAATTCCGCTGCTTACGTTGTATGCAAATACCCGGTGAGTGCCATGAGCAGAAAACATTGACACATACCTGCCAGAGGCCTACGCTGGCTCTGAAGAGTCCACCCTGCTCTCCAGCGACTCATCATCTCAGCACACACTTTGCACGCACACATGGAATTCCGTTCTCTCCACGAATGCCTTCCACCTGCTAGGAAACACAGGATGTCACTCAGCCAAAGGAGAGCACAGGCAAAGTCAACTGAAGCCCCCATTTGCAAGACTCTGCCCTCTGCTGGTCCACAGCCCCCGCTGGCACACAGCGTGTGCGTCACTTCTCCGAAGACAAGGCCGAAATCCGGGCATCCAAGGCCCCAGCAGTCCAGAGTCTGCGCATGGCGGCATATGGATCACCTCTTTGCCACGTACAGGAGGGAGGCCTGGGCCCTAGACTGGCTCCGCTAGAGCTCCACGACCTCAGCTATTTTCCCCGACCTTTGGCCCATGCCCTCGTGACTGTGTCGTCTCTAGTTACGCTTCTCCTCCGATCACACTGAATCCGCCACCCGCAGATACCTCAGCGTGGAAATCAACATCTATCACTGGCTGCACTGTCACAGGTCACTAGGTGTCTAGGCTCAGGCTGACCTTGGCTGTCTCCTGCCCAGGCAAGGAGCCTATTCCTTCAAAGGAAATGAGGACACGTGGTCACTGGCCGACATCCTTTCTTTCATCCACACAGCGGTCTAGATGAGGGTCAAGAGGCCAGGTAGGCCAGGTGAAGGCTGAGTGCGGGGCCTAAGGCTTCTTTCCCAATCACCGTGGAGACAGCCACCGGAAGGCTGGCGGGAACTTCTGACGGGGACGGGTCACAACCACTGAGCCAATAGGAGAGGTCCAGCCTAACCGGCCAGTTCCGCAGAGCCCTCCATTTTACCTGAGGACACGCAACGGCCCCTTGTGTCTTTGGCCACAAAATCCAGGGCACCCAGGGAATAACTTCACAGTAGGCAACCCCTCATGTGGACACGTTCGACACACTGGGCCAGCAGGCAGGTACCACTCTTCCACTTACGCTAGGATATCGGTAGGCAAGGCGCCCTTCCTCAGCATCTATGGCCCCTCCCTCTGTGTGTTCATTCAGACAAATCTCTTCATTCTACCCAGAGACACATCACAAGTATCAGGGGCCTGAGAGAGAGCCTGGAGATGAAACGGGGTAGGCTTCTGGCTGTACCGCTTCCCCGTGGCTAGAGAATAGCAGCTAGTCTCTCTGGAAGGTCTTAGCTTCTGCTGATTCACATGGCAATACAGTAGGGGCGGACCACGGCCAGGTGGAGCTTCTGGGCAGATGCAACCTCCGAGGCGACGAATACTTCCGCTCCTGCTTTGTATGCTGAAAACCTCCCCCCGCCAACTGGGATGGGCAGACAGCATTGACCCACACCTGCCAGGGGCCTTTCCTGGGACTAAAGATCCCAACCTGGTCTCAACGTCGTCACCCTCTCAGCACACCCCCTTCCTGCACACATAATCCTAATCCTGCCTTTCTCCGTCAGGGCCCTATCCTACTAGGAAAAAAAGCATGCCGCTCAAAAAGGCCGATGCCAGGAAAATCGAGGAGACACTGCCGTTTTCCAAGTTTTTGCTGTCTACACGTCCCCGCCTCCGCTGGAAGGCCGCGTATGTGGCCGGGCTCCGAAGGCAAGGCCGAAATCCTGGCAGCCTGGGCCCCAGCGGTCCAATGGTTTATGGACGTGGGGACAGGGGTCGCCACTTTGCCACATACAGGAAGAATCCTTGGACCCTTGACTGGCTCGCCATTCAGCTCCACGACGTCCACTACTGGCCCCGGCCTTTGGCCGGTGCCACATTGAACGTGTGCTCCGGAGCGATGTTTCTCCACCCGTCACTATCGTTCTGCCACCAGGGCATATGTGAGTGTGGGAGTCACCGCTTGTCACTGGCAGCAGTGTCACAAGTCACTAGACTTCCAGGCACCAGCTGACCTAGGCCGCCTTCTGCCCCAGGCAAAGTCCCGAATCCTTTATCCCAGATGCTGACACCTGGGCAGTGGCGGACATACATTTTTATCAACACAGAGGTCTGAGTGAGGGTTAGCAGGCCAGGTAGGTGAAGTGAAGGCCAGGTGGGCGGGGCTAAGGCTTCTTTGCCATCACCATGGAGACAGTCCCCCCACCGCAAGAGTGGGCGGAGCTTATGATGGGCCTGGTGACAAGACTGAGCCAATGGCAGAGATCCGGCCCACCAGGCAGATGACACAGGGCCCTCCAGTGTGACCTATGATACCTAGCGGACACAGGATTTGAGCACACCCTGGGAAAGGCTACGCAGGCACAAGGGAGGCCCTGGTGCGGACTGCTTCAGGGCACTGGCAGAGCAGGCCAGGTACCTCTTTCCCACTTCCCTGAGGATATCAGTACGCAAGGCAACCCCACTCAGCATCTCTTGCCTCTCTCTCTCTGTCTCTCTCTGGATGTGTTCATTCTCTGAAATCTCTTCCTTCTCCCCCTGAGTCACTTCACAGCTTGGAGTGCCTGACAGAGGGCCTAGAGACCAAAGAGCAAAGGGGGACGGCCTCTGGCTCTACTGCTTGCCCATGGGCAGAGAAGATCTGCTAGTCTATCTGGAAGGTCTAGAGAGTAGTCATTGATTGGGGAGCTACATCACGGGCGGACCCTGGCCAGGTGAAGTTTGCTGACACGTGGCAGCCTCTCTGGAGACTGCTAATTCCGCTGCTTGCGTTGTATGCAAATACCCGGTGAGTGCCATGAGCAGAAAACATTGACACATACCTGCCAGAGGCCTACGCTGGCTCTGAAGAGTCCACCCTGCTCTCCAGCGACTCATCATCTCAGCACACACTTTGCACGCACACATGGAATTCCGTTCTCTCCACGAATGCCTTCCACCTGCTAGGAAACACAGGATGTCACTCAGCCAAAGGAGAGCACAGGCAAAGTCAACTGAAGCCCCCATTTGCAAGACTCTGCCCTCTGCTGGTCCACAGCCCCCGCTGGCACACAGCGTGTGCGTCACTTCTCCGAAGACAAGGCCGAAATCCGGGCATCCAAGGCCCCAGCAGTCCAGAGTCTGCGCATGGCGGCATATGGATCACCTCTTTGCCACGTACAGGAGGGAGGCCTGGGCCCTAGACTGGCTCCGCTAGAGCTCCACGACCTCAGCTATTTTCCCCGACCTTTGGCCCATGCCCTCGTGACTGTGTCGTCTCTAGTTACGCTTCTCCTCCGATCACACTGAATCCGCCACCCGCAGATACCTCAGCGTGGAAATCAACATCTATCACTGGCTGCACTGTCACAGGTCACTAGGTGTCTAGGCTCAGGCTGACCTTGGCTGTCTCCTGCCCAGGCAAGGAGCCTATTCCTTCAAAGGAAAGGAGGACACGTGGTCACTGGCCGACATCCTTTCTTTCATCCACACAGCGGTCTAGATGAGGGTCAAGAGGCCAGGTAGGCCAGGTGAAGGCTGAGTGCGGGGCCTAAGGCTTCTTTCCCAATCACCGTGGAGACAGCCACCGGAAGGCTGGCCGGAACTTCTGACGGGGACGGGTCACAACCACTGAGCCAATAGGAGAGGTCCAGCCTAACCGGCCAGTTCCGCAGAGCCCTCCATTTTACCTGAGGACACGCAACGGCCCCTTGTGTCTTTGGCCACAAAATCCAGGGCACCCAGGGAATAACTTCACAGTAGGCAACCCCTCATGTGGACACGTTCGACACACTGGGCCAGCAGGCAGGTACCACTCTTCCACTTATGCTAGGATATCGGTAGGCAAGGCGCCCTTCCTCAGCATCTATGGCCCCTCCCTCTGTGTGTTCATTCAGACAAATCTCTTCATTCTACCCAGAGACACATCACAAGTATCAGGGGCCTGAGAGAGAGCCTGGAGATGAAACGGGGTAGGCTTCTGGCTGTACCGCTTCCCCGTGGCTAGAGAATAGCAGCTAGTCTCTCTGGAAGGTCTTAGCTTCTGCTGATTCACATGGCAATACAGTAGGGGCGGACCACGGCCAGGTGGAGCTTCTGGGCAAATGCAACCTCCGAGGCGACGAATACTTCCGCTCCTGCTTTGTATGCTGAAAACCTCCCCCCGCCAACTGGGATGGGCAGACAGCATTGACCCACACCTGCCAGGGGCCTTTCCTGGGACTAAAGATCCCAACCTGGTCTCAACGTCGTCACCCTCTCAGCACACACCCTTCCTGCACACATAATCCTAATCCTGCCTTTCTCCGTCAGGGCCCTATCCTACTAGGAAAAAAAGCATGCCGCTCAAAAAGGCCGATGCCAGGAAAATCGAGGAGACACTGCCGTTTTCCAAGTTTTTGCTGTCTACACGTCCCCGCCTCCGCTGGAAGGCCGCGTATGTGGCCGGGCTCCGAAGGCAAGGCCGAAATCCTGGCAGCCTGGGCCCCAGCGGTCCAATGGTTTATGGACGTGGGGACAGGGGTCGCCACTTTGCCACATACAGGAAGAATCCTTGGGCCCTTGACTGGCTCGCCATTCAGCTCCACGACGTCCACTACTGGCCCCGGCCTTTGGCCGGTGCCACATTGAACGTGTGCTCCGGAGCGATGTTTCTCCACCCGTCACTATCGTTCTGCCACCAGGGCATATGTGAGTGTGGGAGTCACCGCTTGTCACTGGCAGCAGTGTCACAAGTCACTAGACTTCCAGGCACCCGCTGACCTAGGCCGCCTTCTGCCCCAGGCAAAGTCCCGAATCCTTTATCCCAGATGCTGACACCTGGGCAGTGGCGGACATACATTTTTATCAACACAGAGGTCTGAGTGAGGGTTAGCAGGCCAGGTAGGTGAAGTGAAGGCCAGGTGGGCGGGGCTAAGGCTTCTTTGCCATCACCATGGAGACAGTCCCCCCACCGCAAGAGTGGGCGGAGCTTATGATGGGCCTGGTGACAAGACTGAGCCAATGGCAGAGATCCGGCCCACCAGGCAGATGACACAGGGCCCTCCAGTGTGACCTATGATACCTAGCGGACACAGGATTTGAGCACACCCTGGGAAAGGCTACGCAGGCACAAGGGAGGCCCTGGTGCGGACTGCTTCAGGGCACTGGCAGAGCAGGCCAGGTACCTCTTTCCCACTTCCCTGAGGATATCAGTACGCAAGGCAACCCCACTCAGCATCTCTTGCCTCTCTCTCTCTGTCTCTCTCTGGATGTGTTCATTCTCTGAAATCTCTTCCTTCTCCCCCTGAGTCACTTCACAGCTTGGAGTGCCTGACAGAGGGCCTAGAGACCAAAGAGCAAAGGGGGACGGCCTCTGGCTCTACTGCTTGCCCATGGGCAGAGAAGATCTGCTAGTCTATCTGGAAGGTCTAGAGAGTAGTCATTGATTGGGGAGCTACATCACGGGCGGACCCTGGCCAGGTGAAGTTTGCTGACACGTGGCAGCCTCTCTGGAGACTGCTAATTCCGCTGCTTGCGTTGTATGCAAATACCCGGTGAGTGCCATGAGCAGAAAACATTGACACATACCTGCCAGAGGCCTACGCTGGCTCTGAAGAGTCCACCCTGCTCTCCAGCGACTCATCATCTCAGCACACACTTTGCACGCACACATGGAATTCCGTTCTCTCCACGAATGCCTTCCACCTGCTAGGAAACACAGGATGTCACTCAGCCAAAGGAGAGCACAGGCAAAGTCAACTGAAGCCCCCATTTGCAAGACTCTGCCCTCTGCTGGTCCACAGCCCCCGCTGGCACACAGCGTGTGCGTCACTTCTCCGAAGACAAGGCCGAAATCCGGGCATCCAAGGCCCCAGCAGTCCAGAGTCTGCGCATGGCGGCATATGGATCACCTCTTTGCCACGTACAGGAGGGAGGCCTGGGCCCTAGACTGGCTCCGCTAGAGCTCCACGACCTCAGCTATTTTCCCCGACCTTTGGCCCATGCCCTCGTGACTGTGTCGTCTCTAGTTACGCTTCTCCTCCGATCACACTGAATCCGCCACCCGCAGATACCTCAGCGTGGAAATCAACATCTATCACTGGCTGCACTGTCACAGGTCACTAGGTGTCTAGGCTCAGGCTGACCTTGGCTGTCTCCTGCCCAGGCAAGGAGCCTATTCCTTCAAAGGAAAGGAGGACACGTGGTCACTGGCCGACATCCTTTCTTTCATCCACACAGCGGTCTAGATGAGGGTCAAGAGGCCAGGTAGGCCAGGTGAAGGCTGAGTGCGGGGCCTAAGGCTTCTTTCCCAATCACCGTGGAGACAGCCACCGGAAGGCTGGCCGGAACTTCTGACGGGGACGGGTCACAACCACTGAGCCAATAGGAGAGGTCCAGCCTAACCGGCCAGTTCCGCAGAGCCCTCCATTTTACCTGAGGACACGCAACGGCCCCTTGTGTCTTTGGCCACAAAATCCAGGGCACCCAGGGAATAACTTCACAGTAGGCAACCCCTCATGTGGACACGTTCGACACACTGGGCCAGCAGGCAGGTACCACTCTTCCACTTATGCTAGGATATCGGTAGGCAAGGCGCCCTTCCTCAGCATCTATGGCCCCTCCCTCTGTGTGTTCATTCAGACAAATCTCTTCATTCTACCCAGAGACACATCACAAGTATCAGGGGCCTGAGAGAGAGCCTGGAGATGAAACGGGGTAGGCTTCTGGCTGTACCGCTTCCCCGTGGCTAGAGAATAGCAGCTAGTCTCTCTGGAAGGTCTTAGCTTCTGCTGATTCACATGGCAATACAGTAGGGGCGGACCACGGCCAGGTGGAGCTTCTGGGCAAATGCAACCTCCGAGGCGACGAATACTTCCGCTCCTGCTTTGTATGCTGAAAACCTCCCCCCGCCAACTGGGATGGGCAGACAGCATTGACCCACACCTGCCAGGGGCCTTTCCTGGGACTAAAGATCCCAACCTGGTCTCAACGTCGTCACCCTCTCAGCACACACCCTTCCTGCACACATAATCCTAATCCTGCCTTTCTCCGTCAGGGCCCTATCCTACTAGGAAAAAAAGCATGCCGCTCAAAAAGGCCGATGCCAGGAAAATCGAGGAGACACTGCCGTTTTCCAAGTTTTTGCTGTCTACACGTCCCCGCCTCCGCTGGAAGGCCGCGTATGTGGCCGGGCTCCGAAGGCAAGGCCGAAATCCTGGCAGCCTGGGCCCCAGCGGTCCAATGGTTTATGGACGTGGGGACAGGGGTCGCCACTTTGCCACATACAGGAAGAATCCTTGGGCCCTTGACTGGCTCGCCATTCAGCTCCACGACGTCCACTACTGGCCCCGGCCTTTGGCCGGTGCCACATTGAACGTGTGCTCCGGAGCGATGTTTCTCCACCCGTCACTATCGTTCTGCCACCAGGGCATATGTGAGTGTGGGAGTCACCGCTTGTCACTGGCAGCAGTGTCACAAGTCACTAGACTTCCAGGCACCCGCTGACCTAGGCCGCCTTCTGCCCCAGGCAAAGTCCCGAATCCTTTATCCCAGATGCTGACACCTGGGCAGTGGCGGACATACATTTTTATCAACACAGAGGTCTGAGTGAGGGTTAGCAGGCCAGGTAGGTGAAGTGAAGGCCAGGTGGGCGGGGCTAAGGCTTCTTTGCCATCACCATGGAGACAGTCCCCCCACCGCAAGAGTGGGCGGAGCTTATGATGGGCCTGGTGACAAGACTGAGCCAATGGCAGAGATCCGGCCCACCAGGCAGATGACACAGGGCCCTCCAGTGTGACCTATGATACCTAGCGGACACAGGATTTGAGCACACCCTGGGAAAGGCTACGCAGGCACAAGGGAGGCCCTGGTGCGGACTGCTTCAGGGCACTGGCAGAGCAGGCCAGGTACCTCTTTCCCACTTCCCTGAGGATATCAGTACGCAAGGCAACCCCACTCAGCATCTCTTGCCTCTCTCTCTCTGTCTCTCTCTGGATGTGTTCATTCTCTGAAATCTCTTCCTTCTCCCCCTGAGTCACTTCACAGCTTGGAGTGCCTGACAGAGGGCCTAGAGACCAAAGAGCAAAGGGGGACGGCCTCTGGCTCTACTGCTTGCCCATGGGCAGAGAAGATCTGCTAGTCTATCTGGAAGGTCTAGAGAGTAGTCATTGATTGGGGAGCTACATCACGGGCGGACCCTGGCCAGGTGAAGTTTGCTGACACGTGGCAGCCTCTCTGGAGACTGCTAATTCCGCTGCTTGCGTTGTATGCAAATACCCGGTGAGTGCCATGAGCAGAAAACATTGACACATACCTGCCAGAGGCCTACGCTGGCTCTGAAGAGTCCACCCTGCTCTCCAGCGACTCATCATCTCAGCACACACTTTGCACGCACACATGGAATTCCGTTCTCTCCACGAATGCCTTCCACCTGCTAGGAAACACAGGATGTCACTCAGCCAAAGGAGAGCACAGGCAAAGTCAACTGAAGCCCCCATTTGCAAGACTCTGCCCTCTGCTGGTCCACAGCCCCCGCTGGCACACAGCGTGTGCGTCACTTCTCCGAAGACAAGGCCGAAATCCGGGCATCCAAGGCCCCAGCAGTCCAGAGTCTGCGCATGGCGGCATATGGATCACCTCTTTGCCACGTACAGGAGGGAGGCCTGGGCCCTAGACTGGCTCCGCTAGAGCTCCACGACCTCAGCTATTTTCCCCGACCTTTGGCCCATGCCCTCGTGACTGTGTCGTCTCTAGTTACGCTTCTCCTCCGATCACACTGAATCCGCCACCCGCAGATACCTCAGCGTGGAAATCAACATCTATCACTGGCCGCACTGTCACAGGTCACTAGGTGTCTAGGCTCAGGCTGACCTTGGCTGTCTCCTGCCCAGGCAAGGAGCCTATTCCTTCAAAGGAAAGGAGGACACGTGGTCACTGGCCGACATCCTTTCTTTCATCCACACAGCGGTCTAGATGAGGGTCAAGAGGCCAGGTAGGCCAGGTGAAGGCTGAGTGCGGGGCCTAAGGCTTCTTTCCCAATCACCGTGGAGACAGCCACCGGAAGGCTGGCCGGAACTTCTGACGGGGACGGGTCACAACCACTGAGCCAATAGGAGAGGTCCAGCCTAACCGGCCAGTTCCGCAGAGCCCTCCATTTTACCTGAGGACACGCAACGGCCCCTTGTGTCTTTGGCCACAAAATCCAGGGCACCCAGGGAATAACTTCACAGTAGGCAACCCCTCATGTGGACACGTTCGACACACTGGGCCAGCAGGCAGGTACCACTCTTCCACTTATGCTAGGATATCGGTAGGCAAGGCGCCCTTCCTCAGCATCTATGGCCCCTCCCTCTGTGTGTTCATTCAGACAAATCTCTTCATTCTACCCAGAGACACATCACAAGTATCAGGGGCCTGAGAGAGAGCCTGGAGATGAAACGGGGTAGGCTTCTGGCTGTACCGCTTCCCCGTGGCTAGAGAATAGCAGCTAGTCTCTCTGGAAGGTCTTAGCTTCTGCTGATTCACATGGCAATACAGTAGGGGCGGACCACGGCCAGGTGGAGCTTCTGGGCAAATGCAACCTCCGAGGCGACGAATACTTCCGCTCCTGCTTTGTATGCTGAAAACCTCCCCCCGCCAACTGGGATGGGCAGACAGCATTGACCCACACCTGCCAGGGGCCTTTCCTGGGACTAAAGATCCCAACCTGGTCTCAACGTCGTCACCCTCTCAGCACACACCCTTCCTGCACACATAATCCTAATCCTGCCTTTCTCCGTCAGGGCCCTATCCTACTAGGAAAAAAAGCATGCCGCTCAAAAAGGCCGATGCCAGGAAAATCGAGGAGACACTGCCGTTTTCCAAGTTTTTGCTGTCTACACGTCCCCGCCTCCGCTGGAAGGCCGCGTATGTGGCCGGGCTCCGAAGGCAAGGCCGAAATCCTGGCAGCCTGGGCCCCAGCGGTCCAATGGTTTAT
Organism: Loxodonta africana; assembly: GCF_030014295.1. Lineage (NCBI taxonomy): Eukaryota > Metazoa > Chordata > Mammalia > Proboscidea > Elephantidae > Loxodonta > Loxodonta africana. The sequence continues at coordinate 7,138 of NW_026974850.1, read as the reverse complement.
GGACGTGGGGACAGGGGTCGCCACTTTGCCACATACAGGAAGAATCCTTGGGCCCTTGACTGGCTCGCCATTCAGCTCCACGACGTCCACTACTGGCCCCGGCCTTTGGCCGGTGCCACATTGAACGTGTGCTCCGGAGCGATGTTTCTCCACCCGTCACTATCGTTCTGCCACCAGGGCATATGTGAGTGTGGGAGTCACCGCTTGTCACTGGCAGCAGTGTCACAAGTCACTAGACTTCCAGGCACCCGCTGACCTAGGCCGCCTTCTGCCCCAGGCAAAGTCCCGAATCCTTTATCCCAGATGCTGACACCTGGGCAGTGGCGGACATACATTTTTATCAACACAGAGGTCTGAGTGAGGGTTAGCAGGCCAGGTAGGTGAAGTGAAGGCCAGGTGGGCGGGGCTAAGGCTTCTTTGCCATCACCATGGAGACAGTCCCCCCACCGCAAGAGTGGGCGGAGCTTATGATGGGCCTGGTGACAAGACTGAGCCAATGGCAGAGATCCGGCCCACCAGGCAGATGACACAGGGCCCTCCAGTGTGACCTATGACACCTAGCGGACACAGGATTTGGGCACACCCTGGGAAAGGCTACGCAGGCACAAGGGAGGCCCTGGTGCGGACTGCTTCAGGGCACTGGCAGAGCAGGCCAGGTACCTCTTTCCCACTTCCCTGAGGATATCAGTACGCAAGGCATCCCCACTCAGCATCTCTTGCCTCTCTCTCTCTGTCTCTCTCTGGATGTGTTCATTCTCTGAAATCTCTTCCTTCTCCCCCTGAGTCACTTCACAGCTTGGAGTGCCTGACAGAGGGCCTAGAGACCAAAGAGCAAAGGGGGACGGCCTCTGGCTCTACTGCTTGCCCATGGGCAGAGAAGATCTGCTAGTCTATCTGGAAGGTCTAGAGAGTAGTCATTGATTGGGGAGCTACATCACGGGCGGACCCTGGCCAGGTGAAGTTTGCTGACACGTGGCAGCCTCTCTGGAGACTGCTAATTCCGCTGCTTACGTTGTATGCAAATACCCGGTGAGTGCCATGAGCAGAAAACATTGACACATACCTGCCAGAGGCCTACGCTGGCTCTGAAGAGTCCACCCTGCTCTCCAGCGACTCATCATCTCAGCACACACTTTGCACGCACACATGGAATTCCGTTCTCTCCACGAATGCCTTCCACCTGCTAGGAAACACAGGATGTCACTCAGCCAAAGGAGAGCACAGGCAAAGTCAACTGAAGCCCCCATTTGCAAGACTCTGCCCTCTGCTGGTCCACAGCCCCCGCTGGCACACAGCGTGTGCGTCACTTCTCCGAAGACAAGGCCGAAATCCGGGCATCCAAGGCCCCAGCAGTCCAGAGTCTGCGCATGGCGGCATATGGATCACCTCTTTGCCACGTACAGGAGGGAGGCCTGGGCCCTAGACTGGCTCCGCTAGAGCTCCACGACCTCAGCTATTTTCCCCGACCTTTGGCCCATGCCCTCGTGACTGTGTCGTCTCTAGTTACGCTTCTCCTCCGATCACACTGAATCCGCCACCCACAGATACCTCAGCGTGGAAATCAACATCTATCACTGGCTGCACTGTCACAGGTCACTAGGTGTCTAGGCTCAGGCTGACCTTGGCTGTCTCCTGCCCAGGCAAGGAGCCTATTCCTTCAAAGGAAATGAGGACACGTGGTCACTGGCCGACATCCTTTCTTTCATCCACACAGCGGTCTAGATGAGGGTCAAGAGGCCAGGTAGGCCAGGTGAAGGCTGAGTGCGGGGCCTAAGGCTTCTTTCCCAATCACCGTGGAGACAGCCACCGGAAGGCTGGCCGGAACTTCTGACGGGGACGGGTCACAACCACTGAGCCAATAGGAGAGGTCCAGCCTAACCGGCCAGTTCCGCAGAGCCCTCCATTTTACCTGAGGACACGCAACGGCCCCTTGTGTCTTTGGCCACAAAATCCAGGGCACCCAGGGAATAACTTCACAGTAGGCAACCCCTCATGTGGACACGTTCGACACACTGGGCCAGCAGGCAGGTACCACTCTTCCACTTACGCTAGGATATCGGTAGGCAAGGCGCCCTTCCTCAGCATCTATGGCCCCTCTCTCTGTGTGTTCATTCAGACAAATCTCTTCATTCTACCCAGAGACACATCACAAGTATCAGGGGCCTGAGAGAGAGCCTGGAGATGAAACGGGGTAGGCTTCTGGCTGTACCGCTTCCCCGTGGCTAGAGAATAGCAGCTAGTCTCTCTGGAAGGTCTTAGCTTCTGCTGATTCACATGGCAATACAGTAGGGGCGGACCACGGCCAGGTGGAGCTTCTGGGCAGATGCAACCTCCGAGGCGACGAATACTTCCGCTCCTGCTTTGTATGGTGAAAACCTCCCCCCGCCAACTGGGATGGGCAGACAGCATTGACCCACACCTGCCAGGGGCCTTTCCTGGGACTAAAGATCCCAACCTGGTCTCAACGTCGTCACCCTCTCAGCACACACCCTTCCTGCACACATAATCCTAATCCTGCCTTTCTCCGTCAGGGCCCTATCCTACTAGGAAAAAAAGCATGCCGCTCAAAAAGGCCGATGCCAGGAAAATCGAGGAGACACTGCCGTTTTCCAAGTTTTTGCTGTCTACACGTCCCCGCCTCCGCTGGAAGGCCGCGTATGTGGCCGGGCTCCGAAGGCAAGGCCGAAATCCTGGCAGCCTGGGCCCCAGCGGTCCAATGGTTTATGGACGTGGGGACAGGGGTCGCCACTTTGCCACATACAGGAAGAATCCTTGGGCCCTTGACTGGCTCGCCATTCAGCTCCACGACGTCCACTACTGGCCCCGGCCTTTGGCCGGTGCCACATTGAACGTGTGCTCCGGAGCGATGTTTCTCCACCCGTCACTATCGTTCTGCCACCAGGGCATATGTGAGTGTGGGAGTCACCGCTTGTCACTGGCAGCAGTGTCACAAGTCACTAGACTTCCAGGCACCCGCTGACCTAGGCCGCCTTCTGCCCCAGGCAAAGTCCCGAATCCTTTATCCCAGATGCTGACACCTGGGCAGTGGCGGACATACATTTTTATCAACACAGAGGTCTGAGTGAGGGTTAGCAGGCCAGGTAGGTGAAGTGAAGGCCAGGTGGGCGGGGCTAAGGCTTCTTTGCCATCACCATGGAGACAGTCCCCCCACCGCAAGAGTGGGCGGAGCTTATGATGGGCCTGGTGACAAGACTGAGCCAATGGCAGAGATCCGGCCCACCAGGCAGATGACACAGGGCCCTCCAGTGTGACCTATGACACCTAGCGGACACAGGATTTGGGCACACCCTGGGAAAGGCTACGCAGGCACAAGGGAGGCCCTGGTGCGGACTGCTTCAGGGCACTGGCAGAGCAGGCCAGGTACCTCTTTTCCACTTCCCTGAGGATATCAGTACGCAAGGCATCCCCACTCAGCATCTCTTGCCTCTCTCTCTCTGTCTCTCTCTGGATGTGTTCATTCTCTGAAATCTCTTCCTTCTCCCCCTGAGTCACTTCACAGCTTGGAGTGCCTGACAGAGGGCCTAGAGACCAAAGAGCAAAGGGGGACGGCCTCTGGCTCTACTGCTTGCCCATGGGCAGAGAAGATCTGCTAGTCTATCTGGAAGGTCTAGAGAGTAGTCATTGATTGCGGAGCTACATCACGGGCGGACCCTGGCCAGGTGAAGTTTGCTGACACCTGGCAGCCACTCTGGAGACTGCTATTTCCACTGCTTACGTTGTATGCAAATACCCGGTGAGTGCCATGAGCAGAAAACATTGACACATACCTGCCAGAGGCCTACGCTGGGTCTGAAGAGTCCACCCTGCTCTCCAGCGACTCATCATCTCAGCACACACTTTGCACGCACACATGGAATTCCGTTCTCTCCACGAATGCCTTCCACCTGCTAGGAAACACAGGATGTCACTCAGCCAAAGGAGAGCACAGGCAAAGTCAACTGAAGCCCCCATTTGCAAGACTCTGCCCTCTGCTGGTCCACAGCCCCCGCTGGCACACAGCGTGTGCGTCACTTCTCCGAAGACAAGGCCGAAATCCGGGCATCCAAGGCCCCAGCAGTCCAGAGTCTGCGCATGGCGGCATATGGATCACCTCTTTGCCACGTACAGGAGGGAGGCCTGGGCCCTAGACTGGCTCCGCTAGAGCTCCACGACCTCAGCTATTTTCCCCGACCTTTGGCCCGTGCCCTCGTGACTGTGTCGTCTCTAGTTACACTTCTCCTCCGATCACACTGAATCCGCCACCCGCAGATACCTCAGCGTGGAAATCAACATCTATCACTGGCTGCACTGTCACAGGTCACTAGGTGTCTAGGCTCAGGCTGACCTTGGCTGTCTCCTGCCCAGGCAAGGAGCCTATTCCTTCAAAGGAAATGAGGACACGTGGTCACTGGCCGACATCCCTTCTTTCATCCACACAGCGGTCTAGATGAGGGTCAAGAGGCCAGATAGGCCAGGTGAAGGCTGAGTGCGGGGCCTAAGGCTTCTTTCCCAATCACCGTGGAGACAGCCACCGGAAGGCTGGCCGGAACTTCTGACGGGGACGGGTCACAACCACTGAGCCAATAGGAGAGGTCCAGCCTAACCGGCCAGTTCCGCAGAGCCCTCCATTTTACCCGAGGACACGCAACGGCCCCTTGTGTCTTTGGCCACAAATTCCAGGGCACCCAGGGAATAACTTCACAGTAGGCAACCCCTCATGTGGACACGTTCGACACACTGGGCCAGCAGGCAGGTACCACTCTTCCACTTACGCTAGGATATCGGTAGGCAAGGCGCCCTTCCTCAGCATCTATGGCCCCTCCCTCTGTGTGTTCATTCAGACAAATCTCTTCATTCTACCCAGAGACACATCACAAGTATCAGGGGCCTGAGAGAGAGCCTGGAGATGAAACGGGGTAGGCTTCTGGCTGTACCGCTTCCCCGTGGCTAGAGAATAGCAGCTAGTCTCTCTGGAAGGTCTTAGCTTCTGCTGATTCACATGGCAATACAGTAGGGGCGGACCACGGCCAGGTGGAGCTTCTGGGCAGATGCAACCTCCGAGGCGACGAATACTTCCGCTCCTGCTTTGTATGCTGAAAACCTCCCCCCGCCAACTGGGATGGGCAGACAGCATTGACCCACACCTGCCAGGGGCCTTTCCTGGGACTAAAGATCCCAACCTGGTCTCAACGTCGTCACCCTCTCAGCACACACCCTTCCTGCACACATAATCCTAATCCTGCCTTTCTCCGTCAGGGCCCTATCCTACTAGGAAAAAAAGCATGCCGCTCAAAAAGGCCGATGCCAGGAAAATCGAGGAGACACTGCCGTTTTCCAAGTTTTTGCTGTCTACACGTCCCCGCCTCCGCTGGAAGGCCGCGTATGTGGCCGGGCTCCGAAGGCAAGGCCGAAATCCTGGCAGCCTGGGCCCCAGCGGTCCAATGGTTTATGGACGTGGGGACAGGGGTCGCCACTTTGCCACATACAGGAAGAATCCTTGGGCCCTTGACTGGCTCGCCATTCAGCTCCACGACGTCCACTACTGGCCCCGGCCTTTGGCCGGTGCCACATTGAACGTGTGCTCCGGAGCGATGTTTCTCCACCCGTCACTATCGTTCTGCCACCAGGGCATATGTGAGTGTGGGAGTCACCGCTTGTCACTGGCAGCAGTGTCACAAGTCACTAGACTTCCAGGCACCCGCTGACCTAGGCCGCCTTCTGCCCCAGGCAAAGTCCCGAATCCTTTATCCCAGATGCTGACACCTGGGCAGTGGCGGACATACATTTTTATCAACACAGAGGTCTGAGTGAGGGTTAGCAGGCCAGGTAGGTGAAGTGAAGGCCAGGTGGGCGGGGCTAAGGCTTCTTTGCCATCACCATGGAGACAGTCCCCCCACCGCAAGAGTGGGCGGAGCTTATGATGGGCCTGGTGACAAGACTGAGCCAATGGCAGAGATCCGGCCCACCAGGCAGATGACACAGGGCCCTCCAGTGTGACCTATGACACCTAGCGGACACAGGATTTGGGCACACCCTGGGAAAGGCTACGCAGGCACAAGGGAGGCCCTGGTGCGGACTGCTTCAGGGCACTGGCAGAGCAGGCCAGGTACCTCTTTTCCACTTCCCTGAGGATATCAGTACGCAAGGCATCCCCACTCAGCATCTCTTGCCTCTCTCTCTCTGTCTCTCTCTGGATGTGTTCATTCTCTGAAATCTCTTCCTTCTCCCCCTGAGTCACTTCACAGCTTGGAGTGCCTGACAGAGGGCCTAGAGACCAAAGAGCAAAGGGGGACGGCCTCTGGCTCTACTGCTTGCCCATGGGCAGAGAAGATCTGCTAGTCTATCTGGAAGGTCTAGAGAGTAGTCATTGATTGCGGAGCTACATCACGGGCGGACCCTGGCCAGGTGAAGTTTGCTGACACCTGGCAGCCACTCTGGAGACTGCTATTTCCACTGCTTACGTTGTATGCAAATACCCGGTGAGTGCCATGAGCAGAAAACATTGACACATACCTGCCAGAGGCCTACGCTGGCTCTGAAGAGTCCACCCTGCTCTCCAGCGACTCATCATCTCAGCACACACTTTGCACGCACACATGGAATTCCGTTCTCTCCACGAATGCCTTCCACCTGCTAGGAAACACAGGATGTCACTCAGCCAAAGGAGAGCACAGGCAAAGTCAACTGAAGCCCCCATTTGCAAGACTCTGCCCTCTGCTGGTCCACAGCCCCCGCTGGCACACAGCGTGTGCGTCACTTCTCCGAAGACAAGGCCGAAATCCGGGCATCCAAGGCCCCAGCAGTCCAGAGTCTGCGCATGGCGGCATATGGATCACCTCTTTGCCACGTACAGGAGGGAGGCCTGGGCCCTGGACTGGCTCCGCTAGAGCTCCACGACCTCAGCTATTTTCCCCGACCTTTGGCCCGTGCCCTCGTGACTGTGTCGTCTCTAGTTACGCTTCTCCTCCGATCACACTGAATCCGCCACCCGCAGATACCTCAGCGTGGAAATCAACATCTATCACTGGCCGCACTGTCACAGGTCACTAGGTGTCTAGGCTCAGGCTGACCTTGGCTGTCTCCTGCCCAGGCAAGGAGCCTATTCCTTCAAAGGAAATGAGAATACTATCTCTCTATG